>NC_142412.1:0-5000 GCF_059441095.1 Idiotropiscis lumnitzeri
GTTGGCGGGCACGGCGCGGCTCATAGCCGGCCCTCGGGCACGGAGCTCCGGGGGAATTTGCCTCATTTCTTCTAAGTCCCCTTTCCAGCGGGGAACTTGCAAACATTGTATCCGACCGTGGAAGGCTGTTGGCGGGCACGGCGCGGCTCATAGCCGGCCCTCGGGCACGGAGCTCCGGGTGAATTTTACAAATTTCTTCTAAGTCCCCTTTCCAGCGGGGACCTTTCAAACATTGTATCCGACCAAAGGAAGGCTGTTGGCGGACGCGGCGCGGCTCACAGCCCGCACTCAGGCACGGAGCTCCGGGGAAATTTGCCTCATTTCTTCTAAGTCCCCTTTCCAGCGGGGAACTTTGAAACATTGTATCCGACCACTGAAGGCTGTTGGCGGGCGCGGCGCGGCTCACAGCCCGCCCTCAGGCACGGAGCTCCGGGTGAATTTTTACAAATTCCTTCTAAGTCCCCTTTCCAGCGGGGAACTTTGAAACATTGTATCCGACCAAAGGAAGGCTGTTGGCGGGCGCGGCGCGGCTCACAGCCCGCCCTCAGGCACGGAGCTCCGGGGAAATTTGCCTCATTTCTTCTAAGTCCCCTTTCCAGCGGGGACCTTTCAAACATTGTATCCGACCACTGAAGGCTGTTGGCGGACGCGGCGCGGCTCACAGCCCGCCCTCAGGCACGGAGCTCCGGGGAAATTTGCCTCATTTCTTCTAAGTCCCCTTTCCAGCGGGGAACTTTCAAACATTGTATCCGACCACTGAAGGCTGTTGGCGGGCGCGGCGCGGCTCACAGCCCGCACTCAGGCACGGAGCTCCGGGGAAATTTGCCTCATTTCTTCTAAGTCCCCTTTCCAGCGGGGACCTTTCAAACATTGTATCCGACCACTGAAGGCTGTTGGCGGACGCGGCGCGGCTCACAGCCCGCCCTCAGGCACGGAGCTCCGGGGAAATTTGCCTCATTTCTTCTAAGTCCCCTTTCCAGCGGGGAACTTTCAAACATTGTATCCGACCACTGAAGGCTGTTGGCGGGCGCGGCGCGGCTCACAGCCCGCACTCAGGCACGGAGCTCCGGGGAAATTTGCCTCATTTCTTCTAAGTCCCCTTTCCAGCGGGGACCTTTCAAACATTGTATCCGACCACTGAAGGCTGTTGGCGGACGCGGCGCGGCTCACAGCCCGCCCTCAGGCACGGAGCTCCGGGGAAATTTGCCTCATTTCTTCTAAGTCCCCTTTCCAGCGGGGAACTTTCAAACATTGTATCCGACCACTGAAGGCTGTTGGCGGGCGCGGCGCGGCTCACAGCCCGCACTCAGGCACGGAGCTCCGGGGAAATTTGCCTCATTTCTTCTAAGTCCCCTTTCCAGCGGGGACCTTTCAAACATTGTATCCGACCACTGAAGGCTGTTGGCGGACGCGGCGCGGCTCACAGCCCGCCCTCAGGCACGGAGCTCCGGGGAAATTTGCCTCATTTCTTCTAAGTCCCCTTTCCAGCGGGGAACTTTCAAACATTGTATCCGACCACTGAAGGCTGTTGGCGGGCGCGGCGCGGCTCACAGCCCGCACTCAGGCACGGAGCTCCGGGGAAATTTGCCTCATTTCTTCTAAGTCCCCTTTCCAGCGGGGACCTTTCAAACATTGTATCCGACCACTGAAGGCTGTTGGCGGACGCGGCGCGGCTCACAGCCCGCCCTCAGGCACGGAGCTCCGGGGAAATTTGCCTCATTTCTTCTAAGTCCCCTTTCCAGCGGGGAACTTTCAAACATTGTATCCGACCACTGAAGGCTGTTGGCGGGCGCGGCGCGGCTCACAGCCCGCACTCAGGCACGGAGCTCCGGGGAAATTTGCCTCATTTCTTCTAAGTCCCCTTTCCAGCGGGGACCTTTCAAACATTGTATCCGACCACTGAAGGCTGTTGGCGGACGCGGCGCGGCTCACAGCCCGCCCTCAGGCACGGAGCTCCGGGGAAATTTGCCTCATTTCTTCTAAGTCCCCTTTCCAGCGGGGAACTTTCAAACATTGTATCCGACCACTGAAGGCTGTTGGCGGGCGCGGCGCGGCTCACAGCCCGCACTCAGGCACGGAGCTCCGGGGAAATTTGCCTCATTTCTTCTAAGTCCCCTTTCCAGCGGGGACCTTTCAAACATTGTATCCGACCACTGAAGGCTGTTGGTGGACGCGGCGCGGCTCACAGCCCGCCCTCAGGCACGGAGCTCCGGGGAAATTTGCCTCATTTCTTCTAAGTCCCCTTTCCAGCGGGGACCTTTCAAACATTGTATCCGACCACTGAAGGCTGTTGGCGGACGCGGCGCGGCTCACAGCCCGCCCTCAGGCACGGAGCTCCGGGGAAATTTGCCTCATTTCTTCTAAGTCCCCTTTCCAGCGGGGACCTTTCAAACATTGTATCCGACCACTGAAGGCTGTTGGCGGACGCGGCGCGGCTCACAGCCCGCCCTCAGGCACGGAGCTCCGGGGGAATTTGCCCCCTCATTTCTTCTAAGTCCCCTTTAGGCGACCAGGGGTTGACAATTTAGGTGACCAGGGGTTGACAATTTAGGCGACCAGGGGTGACTTTTAGGCGACCAGGGGTGAGGTTTAGGCGACCAGGGGTGAGGTTTAGGCGACCAGGGGTAGCGTTTAGGCGACCAGGGGCGTTGCAGTTCCGCCGAATTGCATTAGGGGCGCTGCAGTAGGCAAACGTTTTTACCCCTAGTCAGAGGGTCATTTGCCTACTTCCCAGGTTTACCCGGGTTTTCCAAAACACCTGGGGCACATTTTT
Organism: Idiotropiscis lumnitzeri; assembly: GCF_059441095.1. Taxonomy (NCBI): domain Eukaryota; kingdom Metazoa; phylum Chordata; class Actinopteri; order Syngnathiformes; family Syngnathidae; genus Idiotropiscis; species Idiotropiscis lumnitzeri. The sequence continues at coordinate 2,774 of NC_142412.1, forward strand.
AGGAACCACGTTTTTAGTAACAAAAATTCTTCTATGTCCACCTCCGTGAAAGAAATTGCCCAATGGTTCCCGCGGAAGAGAGCTGCCAGGCGGACGCATACTGCAATAACGGCCGCCCTGGCGCTCTGGTGGATGTTATCCTCGAAATTTCTTCTATGTGCCCATTCCAGCGGGCAACTTGCGAACAATGGTGTCCGACCATGGAAGGCTGTTGGCGGACGCGGCGCGGCTCACAGCCCGCCCTCAGGCACGGAGCTCCGGGGGAATTTTCCCCTCATTTCTTCTAAGTCCCCATTCCAGCGGGGAGCTTGCAAACGTGGTATCCGACCACTGAAGGCTGTTGGCGGGCACGGCCCCACCAGCGCAACACGGCACTTCCTATGACTCGGGTCCGACGCAGGAGGAGCGGTCCTCCCGGCCCCACCACACGGCACTTCCTATGACTCGGGTCCGACGCAGGAGGAGCGGTCCTCCCGGCCCCGCCACACGGCACTTCCTATGACTCGGGTCCGACGCAGGAGGAGCGGTCCTCCCGGCCCCGCCACACGGCACTTCCCATGACTCGGGTCCGACGCAGGAGGAGCGGTCCTCCCGGCCCCACCACCGCCACACGGCACTTCCCATGACCCGGGTCCGACGCAGGAGGAGCGGTCCTCCCGGCCCCACCGCAACACACACAACCACTGACCGATTGGCAATCATGACCCGCCATCGGAGGGCCCCTGCCGGCCCCGGCCTCGCGCCGGGGTGTTCGGGTGGACGGTTCCTTCGGCCTGCGGGTCGACCTCTGAGCGTTGGCCGGCACCGCAGCACCGCAGCACACATAACCACTGACCGATTGGCAATCATGACCCGCCATCGGAGGGCCCCTGCCGGCCCCGGCCTCGCGCCGGGGTGTTCGGGTGGACGGTTCCTTCGGCCTGCGGGTCGACCTCTGAGCGTTGGCCGGCACCGCAGCACCGCAGCACACACAACCACTGACCGATTGGCAAGCATGACCCGCCATCGGAGGGCCCCTGCCGGCCCCGGCCTCGCGCCGGGGTGTTCGGGTGGACGGTTCCTTCGGCCTGCGGGTCGACCTCTGCGCGTTGGCCGGCACTTCCCTACCGTTACCCACCCCACCCCTGGGGTTGTGACAAAACGGCACTTCCTATGACTCGGGGTCCGACGCAGGAGGAGCGGTCCTCCCGGCCCATCTCGCACCCACACCCTGACATATACTGCACCACACCAACCACTGACCGATTGGCAAGCATGACCCGCCATCGGAGGGCCCCTGCCGGCCCCGGCCTCGCGCCGGGGTGTTCGGGTGGACGGTTCCTTCGGCCTGCGGATCGACCTCTAGCGCACCAACCAGCGCGAAACCGCTTTCGTCGCGAGACCGAGACGACCCTGTCGCGTGCCCGTCGGCCACACGGGCCCAGAGATGTCCTACACGGGAGTTCCGCCGCGCTCGCGGGTGCCCCGCCACGAGAGGGGTGCGGGAGCCCAGGCCCGCGTCAGCCGAGCGGTCCTTTCCGAAAAAGCATGTTTCTCAAACCCTACCGGCGTCTGTCAGAAGACGCCGCCTCCGAGTGCGTGTTGCGGTCGCGGGCGTGCGGGCGGCTCCGGCTCCCTCCCGCGACTGACCGCCACGCGGTAACGCGGCCTCTACGGACCGAGCACATACCGAGGCCCAGCCGACTTCCTCACCGCGCACGGGGGCTGAATCGGTAACGGAAATTTCGGTAGCCCACGTCCGAAAAAAATGAATGAAAGAAACGAGGGAGGCTGGGGTGCCGCCGGGGGTAACCCCGCGGGAGGCCGTCTCCCGCGGGCGCCGCCCGGTCCCCGCGCCCGGCTCCCCGCTCAGCTCCGGTTCCAATGCAAGAAACACAGACCGCCGGACGCGAGGGCTACCTGGTTGATCCTGCCAGTAGCATATGCTTGTCTCAAAGATTAAGCCATGCAAGTCTAAGTACACACGGTTCCGATACAGTGAAACTGCGAATGGCTCATTAAATCAGTTATGGTTCCTTTGATCGCTCCACCGTTACTTGGATAACTGTGGCAATTCTAGAGCTAATACATGCAAACGAGCGCCGACCCGTCTCCGCGGGGACGCGCGCATTTATCAGACCCAAAACCCACGCGGGTTCGGTTTGCCGCGGTGCAGCGGGCCCGCCGGCTTTCACAGCCGGCGGGCTGTCGGTCTCCGCGGTGCCGCCGGCCCGGCCCCCCCTTTGGT
>NC_142412.1:15000-25000 GCF_059441095.1 Idiotropiscis lumnitzeri
GGCCCCTAAGTTTGCCCAAATGGAAGCTCCGGAGTAGGAGTGCATGCTGCCTGACAGTGAAGCCGAATATGAGCACCTTCCCCGGGCACAGGCGGTGCCAAGCGGCCCCTAAGTCTACCCTCATGGAAGCTCCGGAGGAGGAGTGCGGGCGTGTGTCACACTTGGCCCGAATAGGAGCACCTTCCCCGGGCACAGACGGTGCCAAGCGGCCCCTAAGTTTGCCCAAATGGAAGCTCCGGAGGAGGAGTGCATGCTGTGTGACAGTGAAGCCGAATAGGAGCACCTTCCCCGGGCACAGACGGTGCCAAGCGGCCCCTAAGTCTACCCTTATGGAAGCTCCGGAGGAGGAGGGCGGGCGTGTGTCACACTTGGCCCGAATATGAGGACCTTCCCCGGGCACAGGCCGTGCCAAGCGGCCCCTAAGTCTACCCTTATGGAAGCTCCGGAGGAGGAGTGCATGCTGCCTGACAGTGAAGCCGAATAGGAGCACCTTCCCCGGGCACAGACGGTGCCAAGCGGCCCCTAAGTTTGCCCTTATGGAAGCTCCGGAGGAGGAGTGCATGCTGTGTGACAGTGAAGCCGAATAGGAGCACCTTCCCCGGGCACAGACGGTGCCAAGCGGCCCCTAAGTCTACCCTTATGGAAGCTCCGGAGGAGGAGTGCGGGCGTGTGTCACACTTGGCCCGAATAGGAGCACCTTCCCCGGGCACAGACGGTGCCAAGCGGCCCCTAAGTTTGCCCTTATGGAAGCTCCGGAGGAGGAGTGCATGCTGTGTGACAGTGAAGCCGAATAGGAGCACCTTCCCCGTGCACAGGCGGTGCCAAGCGGCCCCTAAGTTTGCCCTTATGGAAGCTCCGGAGGAGGAGTGCGGGCGTGTGTCACACTTGGCCCGAATAGGAGCACCTTCCCCGGGCACAGACGGTGCCAAGCGGCCCCTAAGTTTGCCCAAATGGAAGCTCCGGAGGAGGAGTGCATGCTGCCTGACAGTGAAGCCGAATATGAGCACCTTCCCCGGGCACAGGCGGTGCCAAGCGGCCCCTAAGTTTGCCCTAATGGAAGCTCCGGAGGAGGAGTGCGGGCGTGTGTCACACTTAGCCCGGAGAGGAGCACCTTCCCCGGGCACAGGCGGTGCCAAGCGGCCCCTAAGTTTGCCCTAATGGAAGCTCCGGACAGTGAAGCCGAATATGAGCACCTTCCCCGGGCACAGGCGGTGCCAAGTGGCCCCTAAGTCTACCCTCATGGAAGCTCCGGAGGAGGAGGGCGGGCGTGTGTCACACTTAGCCCGAATAGGAGCACCTTCCCCGGGCACAGACGGTGCCAAGCGGCCCCTAAGTTTGCCCAAATGGAAGCTCCGGAGGAGGAGTGCATGCTGCATGACAGTGAAGCCGAATAGGAGCACCTTCCCCGGGCACAGGCGGTGCCAAGCGGCCCCTAAGTTTGCCCTTATGGAAGCTCCGGAGGAGGAGTGCATGCTGTGTGACAGTGAAGCCGAATAGGAGCACCTTCCCCGGGCACAGACGGTGCCAAGCGGCCCCTAAGTTTGCCCTAATGGAAGCTCCGGAGGAGGAGTGCGGGCGTCTGTCACACTTAGCCCGAATAGGAGCACCTTCCCCGGGCACGGGAGGTGCCAAGCGGCCCCTAAGTCTACCCTCATGGAATCTCCGGAGGAGGAGGGCGGGCGTGTGTCACACTTGGCCCGAATAGGAGCACCTTCCCCGGGCACAGACGGTGCCAAGCGGCCCCTAAGTTTGCCCTTATGGAAGCTCCGGAGGAGGAGTGCATGCTGTGTGACAGTGAAGCCGAATAGGAGCACCTTCCCCGGGCACAGACGGTGCCAAGCGGCCCCTAAGTTTGCCCTTATGGAAGCTCCGGAGGAGGAGTGCATGCTGTGTGACAGTGAAGCCGAATAGGAGCACCTTCCCCGGGCACAGACGGTGCCAAGCGGCCCCTAAGTTTGCCCTTATGGAAGCTCCGGAGGAGGAGTGCATGCTGTGTGACAGTGAAGCCGAATAGGAGCACCTTCCCCGGGCACAGACGGTGCCAAGCGGCCCTTAAGTCTACCCTCATGGAAGCTCCGGAGGAGGGCGGGCGTGTGTCACACTTGGCCCGAATAGGAGCACCTTCCCCGGGCACAGGCGGTGCCAAGCGGCCCCTAAGTTTGCCCAAATGGAAGCTCCGGAGGAGGAGTGCGGGCGTGTGTCACACTTGGCCCGAATAGGAGCACCTTCCCCGGGCACAGGCGGTGCCAAGCGGCCCCTAAGTTTACCCTCATGGAAACTCCGGAGGAGGAGGGCGGGCGTGTGTCACACTTGGCCCGAATATGAGGACCTTCCCCGGGCACAGGCCGTGCCAAGCGGCCCCTAAGTCTACCCTTATGGAAGCTCCGGAGGAGGAGTGCATGCTGCCTGACAGTGAAGCCGAATAGGAGCACCTTCCCCGGGCACAGACGGTGCCAAGCGGCCCCTAAGTTTGCCCTTATGGAAGCTCCGGAGGAGGAGTGCATGCTGTGTGACAGTGAAGCCGAATAGGAGCACCTTCCCCGGGCACAGACGGTGCCAAGCGGCCCCTAAGTCTACCCTTATGGAAGCTCCGGAGGAGGAGTGCGGGCGTGTGTCACACTTGGCCCGAATAGGAGCACCTTCCCCGGGCACAGACGGTGCCAAGCGGCCCCTAAGTTTGCCCTTATGGAAGCTCCGGAGGAGGAGTGCATGCTGTGTGACAGTGAAGCCGAATAGGAGCACCTTCCCCGTGCACAGGCGGTGCCAAGCGGCCCCTAAGTTTGCCCTTATGGAAGCTCCGGAGGAGGAGTGCGGGCGTGTGTCACACTTGGCCCGAATAGGAGCACCTTCCCCGGGCACAGACGGTGCCAAGCGGCCCCTAAGTTTGCCCAAATGGAAGCTCCGGAGGAGGAGTGCATGCTGCCTGACAGTGAAGCCGAATATGAGCACCTTCCCCGGGCACAGGCGGTGCCAAGCGGCCCCTAAGTTTGCCCTAATGGAAGCTCCGGAGGAGGAGTGCGGGCGTGTGTCACACTTAGCCCGGAGAGGAGCACCTTCCCCGGGCACAGGCGGTGCCAAGCGGCCCCTAAGTTTGCCCTAATGGAAGCTCCGGACAGTGAAGCCGAATATGAGCACCTTCCCCGGGCACAGGCGGTGCCAAGTGGCCCCTAAGTCTACCCTCATGGAAGCTCCGGAGGAGGAGGGCGGGCGTGTGTCACACTTAGCCCGAATAGGAGCACCTTCCCCGGGCACAGACGGTGCCAAGCGGCCCCTAAGTTTGCCCAAATGGAAGCTCCGGAGGAGGAGTGCATGCTGCATGACAGTGAAGCCGAATAGGAGCACCTTCCCCGGGCACAGGCGGTGCCAAGCGGCCCCTAAGTTTGCCCTTATGGAAGCTCCGGAGGAGGAGTGCATGCTGTGTGACAGTGAAGCCGAATAGGAGCACCTTCCCCGGGCACAGACGGTGCCAAGCGGCCCCTAAGTTTGCCCTAATGGAAGCTCCGGAGGAGGAGTGCGGGCGTCTGTCACACTTAGCCCGAATAGGAGCACCTTCCCCGGGCACGGGAGGTGCCAAGCGGCCCCTAAGTCTACCCTCATGGAATCTCCGGAGGAGGAGGGCGGGCGTGTGTCACACTTGGCCCGAATAGGAGCACCTTCCCCGGGCACAGACGGTGCCAAGCGGCCCCTAAGTTTGCCCTTATGGAAGCTCCGGAGGAGGAGTGCATGCTGTGTGACAGTGAAGCCGAATAGGAGCACCTTCCCCGGGCACAGACGGTGCCAAGCGGCCCCTAAGTTTGCCCTTATGGAAGCTCCGGAGGAGGAGTGCATGCTGTGTGACAGTGAAGCCGAATAGGAGCACCTTCCCCGGGCACAGACGGTGCCAAGCGGCCCCTAAGTTTGCCCTTATGGAAGCTCCGGAGGAGGAGTGCATGCTGTGTGACAGTGAAGCCGAATAGGAGCACCTTCCCCGGGCACAGACGGTGCCAAGCGGCCCTTAAGTCTACCCTCATGGAAGCTCCGGAGGAGGGCGGGCGTGTGTCACACTTGGCCCGAATAGGAGCACCTTCCCCGGGCACAGGCGGTGCCAAGCGGCCCCTAAGTTTGCCCAAATGGAAGCTCCGGAGGAGGAGTGCGGGCGTGTGTCACACTTGGCCCGAATAGGAGCACCTTCCCCGGGCACAGGCGGTGCCAAGCGGCCCCTAAGTTTACCCTCATGGAAACTCCGGAGGAGGAGGGCGGGCGTGTGTCACACTTGGCCCGAATATGAGGACCTTCCCCGGGCACAGGCCGTGCCAAGCGGCCCCTAAGTCTACCCTTATGGAAGCTCCGGAGGAGGAGTGCATGCTGCCTGACAGTGAAGCCGAATAGGAGCACCTTCCCCGGGCACAGACGGTGCCAAGCGGCCCCTAAGTTTGCCCTTATGGAAGCTCCGGAGGAGGAGTGCATGCTGTGTGACAGTGAAGCCGAATAGGAGCACCTTCCCCGGGCACAGACGGTGCCAAGCGGCCCCTAAGTCTACCCTTATGGAAGCTCCGGAGGAGGAGTGCGGGCGTGTGTCACACTTGGCCCGAATAGGAGCACCTTCCCCGGGCACAGACGGTGCCAAGCGGCCCCTAAGTTTGCCCTTATGGAAGCTCCGGAGGAGGAGTGCATGCTGTGTGACAGTGAAGCCGAATAGGAGCACCTTCCCCGTGCACAGGCGGTGCCAAGCGGCCCCTAAGTTTGCCCTAATGGAAGCTCCGGACAGTGAAGCCGAATATGAGCACCTTCCCCGGGCACAGGCGGTGCCAAGTGGCCCCTAAGTCTACCCTCATGGAAGCTCCGGAGGAGGAGGGCGGGCGTGTGTCACACTTAGCCCGAATAGGAGCACCTTCCCCGGGCACAGACGGTGCCAAGCGGCCCCTAAGTTTGCCCAAATGGAAGCTCCGGAGGAGGAGTGCATGCTGCCTGACAGTGAAGCCGAATATGAGCACCTTCCCCGGGCACAGACGGTGCCAAGCGGCCCCTAAGTTTGCCCAAATGGAAGCTCCGGAGGAGGAGTGCATGCTGCCTGACAGTGAAGCCGAATATGAGCACCTTCCCCGGGCACAGGCGGTGCCAAGCGGCCCCTAAGTTTGCCCAAATGGAAGCTCCGGAGGAGGAGTGCGGGCGTGTGTCACACTTGGCCCGAATAGGAGCACCTTCCCCGGGCACGGGCGGTGCCAAGCGGCCCCTAAGTCGGTAAAGGTTGAAATAAGTAAATAAATACAAAAAGGACGAGGGGGGGGAAAAAAAAGGCAAAAACGTATAAAATTCCCCCATTCATTTCAATGGGCTCGGCCGAATTGGGCTTGCGGGACCGCCGAGGGCACGCCGGAGGGCGGTTGAGTCGGTAAAAGTTGAAATAAATGAATAAATACAAAAAGAACGAGGGGGGGAAAAAGGCAAAAACGTATAAAATTCCCCCATTCATTTCAATGGGCTCGGCCGAATTGGGCTTGCGGGACCGCCGAGGGCACGCCGGAGGGCGGTTGAGTCGGTAAAAGTTGAAATAAATGAATAAATACAAAAAGAACGAGGGGGGGAAAAAAAAGGCTAAAACGTATAAAATTCCCCCATTCATTTCAATGGGCTCGGCCGAATTGGGCTTGCGGGACCGCCGAGGGCACGCCGGAGGGCGGTTGAGTCGGTAAAAGTTGAAATAAATGAATAAATACAAAAAGAACGAGGGGGGGAAAAAAGGCAAAAACGTATAAAATTCCCCCATTCATTTCAATGGGCTCGGCTAAAATGGGCCTGCAGTACTGCCGAGAGGCCGCCGGAGGACGCCCTAGTAGGCAAACGTTGATCCCCACACACGAGGGGTCAGTTAGGCGACCAGGGGTAGCGTTTAGGCGACCAGGGGTAGCGTTTAGGTGACCAGGGGTAGCGTTTAGGCGACCAGGGGTAGCGTTTAGGTGACCAGGGGTAGCGTTTAGGCGACCAGGGGTAGCGTTTAGGCGACCAGGGGTAGCGTTTAGGCGACCAGGGGTAGCTTTTAGGCGACCAGGGGTAGCTTTTAGGCGACCAGGGGTAGCGTTTAGGCGACCAGGGGCGTTGCAGTTCCGCCGAATTGCATTAGGGGCGCTGCAGTAGGCAAACGTTCATCCCCCCTAGTCAGAGGGTCATTTGCCTACTTCCCAGGTTTACCCGGGTTTTCCAAAACACCTGGGGCACATTTTCAGGGATCACGTTTTTAGAAACAAAAATATTCATAATTTCTTCTAAGTCCCCTTTCCAGCGGGGAACTTTGAAACATTGTATCCGACCACTGAAGGCTGTTGGCGGGCACGGCGCGGCAAACAGCCCGCACTCAGGCATGGAGCTCCGGGGAAAGTTGCCTAATTTCTTCTAAGTCCCCTTTCCAGCGGGGAACTTTGAAACATTGTATCCGACCGTGGAAGGCTGTTGGCGGGCACGGCGCGGCTCATAGCCGGCCCTCGGGCACGGAGCTCCGGGGGAATTTTACTCAATTCTTCTAAGTCCCCTTTCCAGCGGGGAACTTTGAAACATTGTATCCGACCGTGGAAGGCTGTTGGCGGGCACGGCGCGGCTCATAGCCGGCCCTCGGGCACGGAGCTCCGGGTGAATTTTCACAAATTTCTTCTAAGTCCCCTTTCCAGCGGGGAACTTTGAAACATTGTATCCGACCGTGGAAGGCTGTTGGCGGGCACGGCGCGGCTCATAGCCGGCCCTCGGGCACGGAGCTCCGGGTGAATTTTTACAAATTTCTTCTAAGTCCCCTTTCCAGCGGGGAACTTTGAAACATTGTATCCGACCGTGGAAGGCTGTTGGCGGGCGCGGCGCGGCTCATAGCCGGCCCTCAGGCACGGAGCTCCGGGTGAATTTTCACAAATTTCTTCTAAGTCCCCTTTCCAGCGGGGAACTTTGAAACATTGTATCCGACCGTGGAAGGCTGTTGGCGGGCACGGCGCGGCTCATAGCCGGCCCTCGGGCACGGAGCTCCGGGTGAATTTTCACAAATTTCTTCTAAGTCCCCTTTCCAGCGGGGAACTTTGAAACATTGTATCCGACCGTGGAAGGCTGTTGGCGGGCACGGCGCGGCTCATAGCCGGCCCTCATGCACGGAGCTCCGGGTGAATTTTCACAAATTTCTTCTAAGTCCCCTTTCCAGCGGGGAACTTTGAAACATTGTATCCGACCGTGGAAGGCTGTTGGCGGGCACGGCGCGGCTCATAGCCGGCCCTCATGCACGGAGCTCCGGGTGAATTTTCACAAATTTCTTCTAAGTCCCCTTTCCAGCGGGGAACTTTGAAACATTGTATCCGACCGTGGAAGGCTGTTGGCGGGCACGGCGCGGCTCATAGCCGGCCCTCGGGCACGGAGCTCCGGGTGAATTTTCACAAATTTCTTCTAAGTCCCCTTTCCAGCGGGGAACTTTGAAACATTGTATCCGACCGTGGAAGGCTGTTGGCGGGCACGGCGCGGCTCATAGCCGGCCCTCAGGCACGGAGCTCCGGGGGAATTTGCCTCATTTCTTCTAAGTCCCCTTTCCAGCGGGGACCTTTCAAACATTGTATCCGACCAAAGTAAGGCTGTTGGCGGATGCGGCGCGGCTCACAGCCCGCCCTCAGGCACGGAGCTCCGGGGAAATTTGCCTCATTTCTTCTAAGTCCCCTTTCCAGCGGGGAACTTTGAAACATTGTATCCGACCAAAGGAAGGCTGTTGGCGGGCGCGGCGCGGCTCACAGCCCGCCCTCAGGCACGGAGCTCCGGGGAAATTTGCCTCATTTCTTCTAAGTCCCCTTTCCAGCGGGGAACTTTGAAACATTGTATCCGACCAAAGGAAGGCTGTTGGCGGGCACGGCGCGGCTCATAGCCGGCCCTCGGGCACGGAGCTCCGGGTGAATTTGCCTCATTTCTTCTAAGTCCCCTTTCCAGCGGGGAACTTTGAAACATTGTATCCGACCACTGAAGGCTGTTGGCGGGCGCGGCGCGGCTCACAGCCCGCCCTCAGGCACGGAGCTCCGGGGGAATTTGCCTCATTTCTTCTAAGTCCCCTTTCCAGCGGGGACCTTTCAAACATTGTATCCGACCACTGAAGGCTGTTGGCGGACGCGGCGCGGCTCACAGCCCGCCCTCAGGCACGGAGCTCCGGGGAAATTTGCCTCATTTCTTCTAAGTCCCCTTTCCAGCGGGGAACTTTGAAACATTGTATCCGACCACTGAAGGCTGTTGGCGGGCGCGGCGCGGCTCACAGCCCGCCCTCAGGCACGGAGCTCCGGGGAAATTTGCCTCATTTCTTCTAAGTCCCCTTTCCAGCGGGGACCTTTCAAACATTGTATCCGACCACTGAAGGCTGTTGGCGGACGCGGCGCGGCTCACAGCCCGCCCTCAGGCACGGAGCTCCGGGGAAATTTGCCTCATTTCTTCTAAGTCCCCTTTCCAGCGGGGACCTTTCAAACATTGTATCCGACCACTGAAGGCTGTTGGCGGACGCGGCGCGGCTCACAGCCCGCCCTCAGGCACGGAGCTCCGGGGGAATTTGCCCCCTCATTTCTTCTAAGTCCCCTTTAGGCGACCAGGGGTTGACAATTTAGGTGACCAGGGGTTGACAATTTAGGCGACCAGGGGTGACTTTTAGGCGACCAGGGGTGAGGTTTAGGCGACCAGGGGTGAGGTTTAGGCGACCAGGGGTAGCGTTTAGGCGACCAGGGGCGTTGCAGTTCCGCCGAATTGCATTAGGGGCGCTGCAGTAGGCAAACGTTTTTACCCCTAGTCAGAGGGTCATTTGCCTACTTCCCAGGTTTACCCGGGTTTTCCAAAACACCTGGGGCACATTTTTAGGAACCACGTTTTTAGTAACAAAAATTCTTCTATGTCCACCTCCGTGAAAGAAATTGCCCAATGGTTCCCGCGGAAGAGAGCTGCCAGGCGGACGCATACTGCAATAACGGCCGCCCTGGCGCTCTGGTGGATGTTATCCTCGAAATTTCTTCTATGTGCCCATTCCAGCGGGCAACTTGCGAACAATGGTGTCCGACCATGGAAGGCTGTTGGCGGACGCGGCGCGGCTCACAGCCCGCCCTCAGGCACGGAGCTCCGGGGGAATTTTCCCCTCATTTCTTCTAAGTCCCCATTCCAGCGGGGAGCTTGCAAACGTGGTATCCGACCACTGAAGGCTGTTGGCGGGCACGGCCCCACCAGCGCAACACGGCACTTCCTATGACTCGGGTCCGACGCAGGAGGAGCGGTCCTCCCGGCCCCGCCACACGGCACTTCCTATGACTCGGGTCCGACGCAGGAGGAGCGGTCCTCCCGGCCCCGCCACACGGCACTTCCTATGACTCGGGTCCGACGCAGGAGGAGCGGTCCTCCCGGCCCCGCCACACGGCACTTCCCATGACTCGGGTCCGACGCAGGAGGAGCGGTCCTCCCGGCCCCACCACCGCCACACGGCACTTCCCATGACCCGGGTCCGACGCAGGAGGAGCGGTCCTCCCGGCCCCACCGCAACACACACAACCACTGACCGATTGGCAATCATGACCCGCCATCGGAGGGCCCCTGCCGGCCCCGGCCTCGCGCCGGGGTGTTCGGGTGGACGGTTCCTTCGGCCTGCGGGTCGACCTCTGAGCGTTGGCCGGCACCGCAGCACCGCAGCACACACATAACCACTGACCGATTGGCAATCATGACCCGCCATCGGAGGGCCCCTGCCGGCCCCGGCCTCGCGCCGGGGTGTTCGGGTGGACGGTTCCTTCGGCCTGCGGGTCGACCTCTGAGCGTTGGCCGGCACCGCAGCACACACACAACCACTGACCGATTGGCAATCATGACCCGCCATCGGAGGGCCCCTGCCGGCCCCGGCCTCGCGCCGGGGTGTTCGGGTGGACGGTTCCTTCGGCCTGCGGGTCGACCTCTGAGCGTTGGCCGGCACCGCAGCACACACATAACCACTGACCGATTGGCAATCATGACCCGCCATCGGAGGGCCCCTGCCGGCCCCGGCCTCGCGCCG
>NC_142412.1:35000-47500 GCF_059441095.1 Idiotropiscis lumnitzeri
CTGGGGGCCGGCGTTGGTGAAAGTTAGGCCGAAGAGGACGGCCTTCCCCCGGACGCGAGGTGGGCCGAGTGGCCCCTAAGTTCAACCGCGTGGAGGCTCCGGAGGAGACAGGCCGGCGTCCGTGAAAGTCAGGCCGAAGAGGACGGCCTCCCCCCGGACGCGAGGTGGGCCGAGTGGCCCCTAAGTTCAACCGCGTGGAGGCTCCGGAGGAGACAGGCCGGCGTCCGTGAAAGTCAGGCCGAAGAGGACGGCCTCCCCCCGGACGCGAGGTGGGCCGAGTGGCCCCTAAGTTCAACCGCGTGGAGGCTCCGGAGGAGACAGGCCGGCGTCCGTGAAAGTCAGGCCGAAGAGGATGGCCTCCCCCCGGACGCGAGGTGGGCCGAATTGCACTAAGTGCGACCAGGGGTTGGACGTTTAGGTGACCAGGGGTGGGCCACTTAGGCGACCAGGGGTGGGCCACTTAGGCGACCAGGGGTGGGCCACTTAGGCGACCAGGGGTGGGCCACTTAGGCGACCAGGGGTGGGCCACTTAGGTGACCAGGGGTGGGCCACTTAGGCGACCAGGGGTGGGCCACTTAGGCGACCAGGGGTGGGCAACTTAGGTGACCAGGGGTGGGCCGTTTAGGTGACCAGGGGTAAGGGGTTTAGGCGACCAGGGGTGGGATGTTTAGGTGACCAGGGGTGGGACGTTTAGGTGACCAGGGGTGGGCCACTTAGGCGACCAGGGGTAAGGGGTTTAGGTGACCAGGGGTAAGGGGGTTAGGCGACCTGGGGCTGGAGAGGAGCACCTTCCCCGGGCACAGGCAGGGAGCGAGCGCCCACCCCCAGCTCCATCGCTCCGGGGGTAATAGGCCGGCGTCTGCCACACTTAGCCCGGAGAGGAGCACCTTCCCCGGGCACGGGCGGGGAGCGAGCGCCCCCCAGCTCCATCGCTCCGGGGGTAATAGGCCGGCGTCTGCCACACTTAGGCCGGAGAGGAGCACCTTCCCCGGGCACGGGCGGGGAGCGAGCGCCCCCAGCTCCATCGCTCCGGGGGTAATAGGCCGGCGTCTGTCACACTTAGCCCGAATAGGAGCACCTTCCCCAGGCACGGGAGGTGCCAAGCGGCCCCTAAGTCTACCCTCATGGAAGCTCCGGAGGAGGAGGGCGGGCGTGTGTCACACTTGGCCCGAATAGGAGCACCTTCCCCGGGCACAGACGGTGCCAAGCGGCCCCTAAGTTTGCCCAAATGGAAGCTCCGGAGTAGGAGTGCATGCTGCCTGACAGTGAAGCCGAATATGAGCACCTTCCCCGGGCACAGGCGGTGCCAAGCGGCCCCTAAGTCTACCCTCATGGAAGCTCCGGAGGAGGAGTGCGGGCGTGTGTCACACTTGGCCCGAATAGGAGCACCTTCCCCGGGCACAGACGGTGCCAAGCGGCCCCTAAGTTTGCCCAAATGGAAGCTCCGGAGGAGGAGTGCATGCTGCCTGACAGTGAAGCCGAATATGAGCACCTTCCCCGGGCACAGGCGGTGCCAAGCGGCCCCTAAGTTTGCCCTTATGGAAGCTCCGGAGGAGGAGTGCATGCTGCCTGACAGTGAAGCCGAATATGAGCACCTTCCCCGGGCACAGGCGGTGCCAAGCGGCCCCTAAGTTTGCCCTTATGGAAGCTCCGGAGGAGGAGTGCATGCTGCCTGACAGTGAAGCCGAATAGGAGCACCTTCCCCGGGCACAGACGGTGCCAAGCGGCCCCTAAGTTTGCCCTTATGGAAGCTCCGGAGGAGGAGTGCATGCTGTGTGACAGTGAAGCCGAATAGGAGCACCTTCCCCGGGCACAGACGGTGCCAAGCGGCCCCTAAGTCTACCCTTATGGAAGCTCCGGAGGAGGAGTGCGGGCGTGTGTCACACTTGGCCCGAATAGGAGCACCTTCCCCGGGCACAGACGGTGCCAAGCGGCCCCTAAGTTTGCCCTTATGGAAGCTCCGGAGGAGGAGTGCATGCTGTGTGACAGTGAAGCCGAATAGGAGCACCTTCCCCGTGCACAGGCGGTGCCAAGCGGCCCCTAAGTTTGCCCTTATGGAAGCTCCGGAGGAGGAGTGCGGGCGTGTGTCACACTTGGCCCGAATAGGAGCACCTTCCCCGGGCACAGACGGTGCCAAGCGGCCCCTAAGTTTGCCCAAATGGAAGCTCCGGAGGAGGAGTGCATGCTGCCTGACAGTGAAGCCGAATATGAGCACCTTCCCCGGGCACAGGCGGTGCCAAGCGGCCCCTAAGTTTGCCCTAATGGAAGCTCCGGAGGAGGAGTGCGGGCGTGTGTCACACTTAGCCCGGAGAGGAGCACCTTCCCCGGGCACAGGCGGTGCCAAGCGGCCCCTAAGTTTGCCCTAATGGAAGCTCCGGACAGTGAAGCCGAATATGAGCACCTTCCCCGGGCACAGGCGGTGCCAAGTGGCCCCTAAGTCTACCCTCATGGAAGCTCCGGAGGAGGAGGGCGGGCGTGTGTCACACTTAGCCCGAATAGGAGCACCTTCCCCGGGCACAGACGGTGCCAAGCGGCCCCTAAGTTTGCCCAAATGGAAGCTCCGGAGGAGGAGTGCATGCTGCATGACAGTGAAGCCGAATAGGAGCACCTTCCCCGGGCACAGGCGGTGCCAAGCGGCCCCTAAGTTTGCCCTTATGGAAGCTCCGGAGGAGGAGTGCATGCTGTGTGACAGTGAAGCCGAATAGGAGCACCTTCCCCGGGCACAGACGGTGCCAAGCGGCCCCTAAGTTTGCCCTAATGGAAGCTCCGGAGGAGGAGTGCGGGCGTCTGTCACACTTAGCCCGAATAGGAGCACCTTCCCCGGGCACGGGAGGTGCCAAGCGGCCCCTAAGTCTACCCTCATGGAATCTCCGGAGGAGGAGGGCGGGCGTGTGTCACACTTGGCCCGAATAGGAGCACCTTCCCCGGGCACAGACGGTGCCAAGCGGCCCCTAAGTTTGCCCTTATGGAAGCTCCGGAGGAGGAGTGCATGCTGTGTGACAGTGAAGCCGAATAGGAGCACCTTCCCCGGGCACAGACGGTGCCAAGCGGCCCCTAAGTTTGCCCTTATGGAAGCTCCGGAGGAGGAGTGCATGCTGTGTGACAGTGAAGCCGAATAGGAGCACCTTCCCCGGGCACAGACGGTGCCAAGCGGCCCCTAAGTTTGCCCTTATGGAAGCTCCGGAGGAGGAGTGCATGCTGTGTGACAGTGAAGCCGAATAGGAGCACCTTCCCCGGGCACAGACGGTGCCAAGCGGCCCTTAAGTCTACCCTCATGGAAGCTCCGGAGGAGGGCGGGCGTGTGTCACACTTGGCCCGAATAGGAGCACCTTCCCCGGGCACAGGCGGTGCCAAGCGGCCCCTAAGTTTGCCCAAATGGAAGCTCCGGAGGAGGAGTGCGGGCGTGTGTCACACTTGGCCCGAATAGGAGCACCTTCCCCGGGCACAGGCGGTGCCAAGCGGCCCCTAAGTTTACCCTCATGGAAACTCCGGAGGAGGAGGGCGGGCGTGTGTCACACTTGGCCCGAATATGAGGACCTTCCCCGGGCACAGGCCGTGCCAAGCGGCCCCTAAGTCTACCCTTATGGAAGCTCCGGAGGAGGAGTGCATGCTGCCTGACAGTGAAGCCGAATAGGAGCACCTTCCCCGGGCACAGACGGTGCCAAGCGGCCCCTAAGTTTGCCCTTATGGAAGCTCCGGAGGAGGAGTGCATGCTGTGTGACAGTGAAGCCGAATAGGAGCACCTTCCCCGGGCACAGACGGTGCCAAGCGGCCCCTAAGTCTACCCTTATGGAAGCTCCGGAGGAGGAGTGCGGGCGTGTGTCACACTTGGCCCGAATAGGAGCACCTTCCCCGGGCACAGACGGTGCCAAGCGGCCCCTAAGTTTGCCCTTATGGAAGCTCCGGAGGAGGAGTGCATGCTGTGTGACAGTGAAGCCGAATAGGAGCACCTTCCCCGTGCACAGGCGGTGCCAAGCGGCCCCTAAGTTTGCCCTTATGGAAGCTCCGGAGGAGGAGTGCGGGCGTGTGTCACACTTGGCCCGAATAGGAGCACCTTCCCCGGGCACAGACGGTGCCAAGCGGCCCCTAAGTTTGCCCAAATGGAAGCTCCGGAGGAGGAGTGCATGCTGCCTGACAGTGAAGCCGAATATGAGCACCTTCCCCGGGCACAGGCGGTGCCAAGCGGCCCCTAAGTTTGCCCTAATGGAAGCTCCGGAGGAGGAGTGCGGGCGTGTGTCACACTTAGCCCGGAGAGGAGCACCTTCCCCGGGCACAGGCGGTGCCAAGCGGCCCCTAAGTTTGCCCTAATGGAAGCTCCGGACAGTGAAGCCGAATATGAGCACCTTCCCCGGGCACAGGCGGTGCCAAGTGGCCCCTAAGTCTACCCTCATGGAAGCTCCGGAGGAGGAGGGCGGGCGTGTGTCACACTTAGCCCGAATAGGAGCACCTTCCCCGGGCACAGACGGTGCCAAGCGGCCCCTAAGTTTGCCCAAATGGAAGCTCCGGAGGAGGAGTGCATGCTGCATGACAGTGAAGCCGAATAGGAGCACCTTCCCCGGGCACAGGCGGTGCCAAGCGGCCCCTAAGTTTGCCCTTATGGAAGCTCCGGAGGAGGAGTGCATGCTGTGTGACAGTGAAGCCGAATAGGAGCACCTTCCCCGGGCACAGACGGTGCCAAGCGGCCCCTAAGTTTGCCCTAATGGAAGCTCCGGAGGAGGAGTGCGGGCGTCTGTCACACTTAGCCCGAATAGGAGCACCTTCCCCGGGCACGGGAGGTGCCAAGCGGCCCCTAAGTCTACCCTCATGGAATCTCCGGAGGAGGAGGGCGGGCGTGTGTCACACTTGGCCCGAATAGGAGCACCTTCCCCGGGCACAGACGGTGCCAAGCGGCCCCTAAGTTTGCCCTTATGGAAGCTCCGGAGGAGGAGTGCATGCTGTGTGACAGTGAAGCCGAATAGGAGCACCTTCCCCGGGCACAGACGGTGCCAAGCGGCCCCTAAGTTTGCCCTTATGGAAGCTCCGGAGGAGGAGTGCATGCTGTGTGACAGTGAAGCCGAATAGGAGCACCTTCCCCGGGCACAGACGGTGCCAAGCGGCCCCTAAGTTTGCCCTTATGGAAGCTCCGGAGGAGGAGTGCATGCTTTGTGACAGTGAAGCCGAATAGGAGCACCTTCCCCGGGCACAGACGGTGCCAAGCGGCCCTTAAGTCTACCCTCATGGAAGCTCCGGAGGAGGGCGGGCGTGTGTCACACTTGGCCCGAATAGGAGCACCTTCCCCGGGCACAGGCGGTGCCAAGCGGCCCCTAAGTTTGCCCAAATGGAAGCTCCGGAGGAGGAGTGCGGGCGTGTGTCACACTTGGCCCGAATAGGAGCACCTTCCCCGGGCACAGGCGGTGCCAAGCGGCCCCTAAGTCGGTAAAGGTTGAAATAAGTAAATAAATACAAAAAGGACGAGGGGGGGGAAAAAAAAGGCAAAAACGTATAAAATTCCCCCATTCATTTCAATGGGCTCGGCCGAATTGGGCTTGCGGGACCGCCGAGGGCACGCCGGAGGGCGGTTGAGTCGGTAAAAGTTGAAATAAATGAATAAATACAAAAAGGACGAGGGGGGGGAAAAAAAAGGCAAAAACGTATAAAATTCCCCCATTCATTTCAATGGGCTCGGCCGAATTGGGCTTGCGGGACCGCCGAGGGCACGCCGGAGGGCGGTTGAGTTGGTAAAAGTTGAAATAAATGAATAAATACAAAAAGGACGAGGGGGGGGAAAAAAAAGGCAAAAACGTATAAAATTCCCCCATTCATTTCAATGGGCTCGGCCGAATTGGGCTTGCGGGACCGCCGAGGGCACGCCGGAGGGCGGTTGAGTCGGTAAAAGTTGAAATAAATGAATAAATACAAAAAGGACGAGGGGGGGGGAAAAAAAGGCAAAAACGTATAAAATTCCCCCATTCATTTCAATGGGCTCGGCCGAATTGGGCTTGCGGGACCGCCGAGGGCACGCCGGAGGGCGGTTGAGTCGGTAAAAGTTGAAATAAATGAATAAATACAAAAAGGACGAGGGGGGGGAAAAAAAAGGCAAAAACGTATAAAATTCCCCCATTCATTTCAATGGGCTCGGCCGAATTGGGCTTGCGGGACCGCCGAGGGCACGCCGGAGGGCGGTTGAGTCTGTAAAAGTTGAAATAAATGAATAAATACAAAAAGGACGAGGGGGGGGGAAAAAAAGGCAAAAAC
The DNA here is from genome assembly GCF_059441095.1 of Idiotropiscis lumnitzeri. Lineage (NCBI taxonomy): Eukaryota > Metazoa > Chordata > Actinopteri > Syngnathiformes > Syngnathidae > Idiotropiscis > Idiotropiscis lumnitzeri. The sequence continues at coordinate 41,235 of NC_142412.1, forward strand.
GTATAAAATTCCCCCATTCATTTCAATGGGCTCGGCCGAATTGGGCTTGCGGGACCGCCGAGGGCACGCCGGAGGGCGGTTGAGTCGGTAAAAGTTGAAATAAATGAATAAATACAAAAAGAACGAGGGGGGGAAAAAAAGGCAAAAACGTATAAAATTCCCCCATTCATTTCAATGGGCTCGGCTAAAATGGGCCTGCAGTACTGCCGAGAGGCCGCCGGAGGACGCCCTAGTAGGCAAACGTTGATCCCCACACACGAGGGGTCAGTTAGGCGACCAGGGGTAGCGTTTAGGCGACCAGGGGTAGCGTTTAGGTGACCAGGGGTAGCGTTTAGGCGACCAGGGGTAGCGTTTAGGTGACCAGGGGTAGCGTTTAGGCGACCAGGGGTAGCGTTTAGGCGACCAGGGGTAGCGTTTAGGCGACCAGGGGTAGCTTTTAGGCGACCAGGGGTAGCTTTTAGGCGACCAGGGGCGTTGCAGTTCCGCCGAATTGCATTAGGGGCGCTGCAGTAGGCAAACGTTCTTCCCCCCTAGTCAGAGGGTCATTTGCCTACTTCCCAGGTTTACCCGGGTTTTCCAAAACACCTGGGGCACATTTTCAGGGATCACGTTTTTAGAAACAAAAATATTCATAATTTCTTCTAAGTCCCCTTTCCAGCGGGGAACTTTGAAACATTGTATCCGACCACTGAAGGCTGTTGGCGGGCACGGCGCGGCAAACAGCCCGCACTCAGGCATGGAGCTCCGGGGAAAGTTGCCTAATTTCTTCTAAGTCCCCTTTCCAGCGGGGAACTTTGAAACATTGTATCCGACCGTGGAAGGCTGTTGGCGGGCACGGCGCGGCTCATAGCCGGCCCTCAGGCACGGAGCTCCGGGTGAATTTTTACAAATTTCTTCTAAGTCCCCTTTCCAGCGGGGAACTTTGAAACATTGTATCCGACCGTGGAAGGCTGTTGGCGGGCACGGCGCGGCTCATAGCCGGCCCTCGGGCACGGAGCTCCGGGTGAATTTTACTCAATTCTTCTAAGTCCCCTTTCCAGCGGGGAACTTTGAAACATTGTATCCGACCGTGGAAGGCTGTTGGCGGGCACGGCGCGGCTCATAGCCGGCCCTCGGGCACGGAGCTCCGGGTGAATTTTCACAAATTTCTTCTAAGTCCCCTTTCCAGCGGGGAACTTTGAAACATTGTATCCGACCGTGGAAGGCTGTTGGCGGGCACGGCGCGGCTCATAGCCGGCCCTCGGGCACGGAGCTCCGGGTGAATTTTCACAAATTTCTTCTAAGTCCCCTTTCCAGCGGGGAACTTTGAAACATTGTATCCGACCGTGGAAGGCTGTTGGCGGGCACGGCGCGGCTCATAGCCGGCCCTCGGGCACGGAGCTCCGGGTGAATTTTTACAAATTTCTTCTAAGTCCCCTTTCCAGCGGGGAACTTTGAAACATTGTATCCGACCGTGGAAGGCTGTTGGCGGGCACGGCGCGGCTCATAGCCGGCCCTCAGGCACGGAGCTCCGGGTGAATTTTCACAAATTTCTTCTAAGTCCCCTTTCCAGCGGGGAACTTTGAAACATTGTATCCGACCGTGGAAGGCTGTTGGCGGGCACGGCGCGGCTCATAGCCGGCCCTCAGGCACGGAGCTCCGGGTGAATTTTCACAAATTTCTTCTAAGTCCCCTTTCCAGCGGGGAACTTTGAAACATTGTATCCGACCGTGGAAGGCTGTTGGCGGGCACGGCGCGGCTCATAGCCGGCCCTCGGGCACGGAGCTCCGGGGGAATTTGCCTCATTTCTTCTAAGTCCCCTTTCCAGCGGGGAACTTGCAAACATTGTATCCCACCGTGGAAGGCTGTTGGCGGGCACGGCGCGGCTCATAGCCGGCCCTCGGGCACGGAGCTCCGGGTGAATTTGCCTCATTTCTTCTAAGTCCCCTTTCCAGCGGGGAACTTTGAAACATTGTATCCGACCGTGGAAGGCTGTTGGCGGGCACGGCGCGGCTCATAGCCGGCCCTCGGGCACGGAGCTCCGGGTGAATTTTACAAATTTCTTCTAAGTCCCCTTTCCCGCGGGGAACTTTGAAACATTGTATCCGACCGTGGAAGGCTGTTGGCGGGCAGGGCGCGGCTCATAGCCGGCCCTCAGGCACGGAGCTCCGGGTGAATTTTCCCCTCATTTCTTCTAAGTCCCCTTTCCAGCGGGGAACTTTGAAACATTGTATCCGACCGTGGAAGGCTGTTGGCGGGCACGGCGCGGCTCATAGCCGGCCCTCGGGCACGGAGCTCCGGGTGAATTTTACAAATTTCTTCTAAGTCCCCTTTCCAGCGGGGAACTTTGAAACATTGTATCCGACCGTGGAAGGCTGTTGGCGGGCACGGCGCGGCTCATAGCCGGCCCTCGGGCACGGAGCTCCGGGTGAATTTTACAAATTTCTTCTAAGTCCCCTTTCCAGCGGGGAACTTTGAAACATTGTATCCGACCGTGGAAGGCTGTTGGCGGGCACGGCGCGGCTCATAGCCGGCCCTCAGGCACGGAGCTCCGGGTGAATTTTACAAATTTCTTCTAAGTCCCCTTTCCAGCGGGGAACTTTGAAACATTGTATCCGACCAAAGGAAGGCTGTTGGCGGGCACGGCGCGGCTCATAGCCGGCCCTCGGGCACGGAGCTCCGGGTGAATTTTACTCAATTCTTCTAAGTCCCCTTTCCAGCGGGGAACTTTCAAACATTGTATCCGACCACTGAAGGCTGTTGGCGGGCGCGGCGCGGCTCACAGCCCGCCATCAGGCACGGAGCTCCGGGGAAATTTGCCTCATTTCTTCTAAGTCCCCTTTCCAGCGGGGAACTTTCAAACATTGTATCCGACCAAAGGAAGGCTGTTGGCGGGCGCGGCGCGGCTCACAGCCCGCCCTCAGGCACGGAGCTCCGGTGAAATTTGCTCAATTCTTCTAAGTCCCCTTTCCAGCGGGGAACTTTGAAACATTGTATCCGACCAAAGGAAGGCTGTTGGCGGGCACGGCGCGGCTCATAGCCGGCCCTCGAGCACGGAGCTCCGGGGGAATTTGCCTCATTTCTTCTAAGTCCCCTTTCCAGCGGGGAACTTTGAAACATTGTATCCGACCACTGAAGGCTGTTGGCGGGCACGGCGCGGCTCATAGCCGGCCCTCGGGCACGGAGCTCCGGGTGAATTTGCCTCATTTCTTCTAAGTCCCCTTTCCAGCGGGGAACTTTGAAACATTGTATCCGACCGTGGAAGGCTGTTGGCGGGCACGGCGCGGCTCATAGCCGGCCCTCGGGCACGGAGCTCCGGGTGAATTTGCCTCATTTCTTCTAAGTCCCCTTTCCAGCGGGGAACTTTGAAACATTGTATCCGACCACTGAAGGCTGTTGGCGGGCGCGGCGCGGCTCACAGCCCGCCCTCAGGCACGGAGCTCCGGGGAAATTTGCCTCATTTCTTCTAAGTCCCCTTTCCAGCGGGGACCTTTCAAACATTGTATCCGACCACTGAAGGCTGTTGGCGGACGCGGCGCGGCTCACAGCCCGCCCTCAGGCACGGAGCTCCGGGGAAATTTGCCTCATTTCTTCTAAGTCCCCTTTCCAGCGGGGAACTTTCAAACATTGTATCCGACCACTGAAGGCTGTTGGCGGGCGCGGCGCGGCTCACAGCCCGCACTCAGGCACGGAGCTCCGGGGAAATTTGCCTCATTTCTTCTAAGTCCCCTTTCCAGCGGGGACCTTTCAAACATTGTATCCGACCACTGAAGGCTGTTGGCGGACGCGGCGCGGCTCACAGCCCGCCCTCAGGCACGGAGCTCCGGGGAAATTTGCCTCATTTCTTCTAAGTCCCCTTTCCAGCGGGGACCTTTCAAACATTGTATCCGACCACTGAAGGCTGTTGGCGGACGCGGCGCGGCTCACAGCCCGCCCTCAGGCACGGAGCTCCGGGGGAATTTGCCCCCTCATTTCTTCTAAGTCCCCTTTAGGCGACCAGGGGTTGACAATTTAGGTGACCAGGGGTTGACAATTTAGGCGACCAGGGGTGACTTTTAGGCGACCAGGGGTGAGGTTTAGGCGACCAGGGGTGAGGTTTAGGCGACCAGGGGTAGCGTTTAGGCGACCAGGGGCGTTGCAGTTCCGCCGAATTGCATTAGGGGCGCTGCAGTAGGCAAACGTTTTTACCCCTAGTCAGAGGGTCATTTGCCTACTTCCCAGGTTTACCCGGGTTTTCCAAAACACCTGGGGCACATTTTTAGGAACCACGTTTTCAGTAACAAAAATTCTTCTATGTCCACCTCCGTGAAAGAAATTGCCCAATGGTTCCCGCGGAAGAGAGCTGCCAGGCGGACGCATACTGCAATAACGGCCGCCCTGGCGCTCTGGTGGATGTTATCCTCGAAATTTCTTCTATGTGCCCATTCCAGCGGGCAACTTGCGAACAATGGTGTCCGACCATGGAAGGCTGTTGGCGGACGCGGCGCGGCTCACAGCCCGCCCTCAGGCACGGAGCTCCGGGGGAATTTTCCCCTCATTTCTTCTAAGTCCCCATTCCAGCGGGGAGCTTGCAAACGTGGTATCCGACCACTGAAGGCTGTTGGCGGGCACGGCCCCACCAGCGCAACACGGCACTTCCTATGACTCGGGTCCGACGCAGGAGGAGCGGTCCTCCCGGCCCCGCCACACGGCACTTCCTATGACTCGGGTCCGACGCAGGAGGAGCGGTCCTCCCGGCCCCGCCACACGGCACTTCCTATGACTCGGGTCCGACGCAGGAGGAGCGGTCCTCCCGGCCCCGCCACACGGCACTTCCCATGACTCGGGTCCGACGCAGGAGGAGCGGTCCTCCCGGCCCCACCACCGCCACACGGCACTTCCCATGACCCGGGTCCGACGCAGGAGGAGCGGTCCTCCCGGCCCCACCGCAACACACACAACCACTGACCGATTGGCAATCATGACCCGCCATCGGAGGGCCCCTGCCGGCCCCGGCCTCGCGCCGGGGTGTTCGGGTGGACGGTTCCTTCGGCCTGCGGGTCGACCTCTGAGCGTTGGCCGGCACCGCAGCACCGCAGCACACATAACCACTGACCGATTGGCAATCATGACCCGCCATCGGAGGGCCCCTGCCGGCCCCGGCCTCGCGCCGGGGTGTTCGGGTGGACGGTTCCTTCGGCCTGCGGGTCGACCTCTGAGCGTTGGCCGGCACCGCAGCACACACACAACCACTGACCGATTGGCAATCATGACCCGCCATCGGAGGGCCCCTGCCGGCCCCGGCCTCGCGCCGGGGTGTTCGGGTGGACGGTTCCTTCGGCCTGCGGGTCGACCTCTGAGCGTTGGCCGGCACCGCAGCACACACATAACCACTGACCGATTGGCAATCATGACCCGCCATCGGAGGGCCCCTGCCGGCCCCGGCCTCGCGCCGGGGTGTTCGGGTGGACGGTTCCTTCGGCCTGCGGGTCGACCTCTGCGCGTTGGCCGGCACTTCCCTACCGTTACCCACCCCACCCCTGGGGTTGTGACAAAACGGCACTTCCTATGACTCGGGGTCCGACGCAGGAGGAGCGGTCCTCCCGGCCCATCTCGCACCCACACCCTGACATGTACTGCACCACACCAACCACTGACCGATTGGCAAGCATGACCCGCCATCGGAGGGCCCCTGCCGGCCCCGGCCTCGCGCCGGGGTGTTCGGGTGGACGGTTCCTTCGGCCTGCGGATCGACCTCTAGCGCACCAACCAGCGCGAAACCGCTTTCGTCGCGAGACCGAGACGACCCTGTCGCGTGCCCGTCGGCCACACGGGCCCAGAGATGTCCTACACGGGAGTTCCGCCGCGCTCGCGGGTGCCCCGCCACGAGAGGGGTGCGGGAGCCCAGGCCCGCGTCAGCCGAGCGGTCCTTTCCGAAAAAGCATGTTTCTCAAACCCTACCGGCGTCTGTCAGAAGACGCCGCCTCCGAGTGCGTGTTGCGGTCGCGGGCGTGCGGGCGGCTCCGGCTCCCTCCCGCGACTGACCGCCACGCGGTAACGCGGCCTCTACGGACCGAGTACATACCGAGGCCCAGCCGACTTCCTCACCGCGCACGGGGGCTGAATCGGTAACGGAAATTTCGGTAGCCCACGTCCGAAAAAAATGAAAGAAACGAGGGAGGCTGGGGTGCCGCCGGGGGTAACCCCGCGGGAGGCCGTCTCCCGCGGGCGCCGCCCGGTCCCCGCGCCCGGCTCCCCGCTCAGCTCCGGTTCCAATGCAAGAAACACAGACCGCCGGACGCGAGGGC
>NC_142412.1:55000-57500 GCF_059441095.1 Idiotropiscis lumnitzeri
CTTGTGACTGGTGCGGCATGTTGGTAATGGGCGTGTGGACGCTTGATAGGCACTTGAAGTCAAGGCATGGGAGGAAAACCGTATGGTACAAGTGCAGCAAATGCGGGAAGATGGCCGCTAATGCCCACGCCATAGCTTGTCACGTACCTAAGTGTAATAATAGTAGAAATACAGTTCATGGACTGAGCCACGGATGCAGAACCTGTGGAAAGAGTTTTGCAAAGAAATTGGGTTTATCGCAACACAAGAGACTGGCGCACCCACTACTGTGGAATGCGGAGAAATCAAAGATAAAGAGGAAGGATGGAGAGCGCTTCAAGAACTCTAAGCTATGGTCCTCTCAAGAAGCTTGTACATTGTGGGACTTGGTATCGTTGAACGGAAAAAGCATGAATACATATCGGCTGGTTGCGAAAGTGATGGGAGGAGGCAGAACGGCAGAGCAGGTGAGGAGCAAATGGAGGATCCTGCATAGGGGAACGGCAGGTTGTGGCCTTAATGCTCATCCGACCCTGGAGGTGGAGGAAAAGAAGCCAAGCGATGACACCCCATTGGTGGAGGGGGCCAGTGTTAAACTGAGAATAGCGCTGGTAAAAGAGACGGATACGGAAGGGAAAGATGAGATTGGGGCCATGGCCGCTCTAGTCAGAGACGTAGATCAGGAGCCTGGGCTGATCGAAACTTCGGCGTCGGATCTAATTAGCCTGGCAGGCGAAGGACGGAGGGCGAAAAAGGATGGCTGGAAGCGCATGAGAACGGGGAGTAGCAGGAGGAGATGCAAATTGACTTCGCCTAAAAGAAAACTGAAGAAGGACAGATACAGGAGGGTCCAGTTCCTATATGACAATGATAGGTCCAGCCTGGTAGACCTTATCTTAACAGGCGGTCAGGTCAGTGAATGTTTGCTACCGCTGGAAGTAGTCCAAGAATATTACAAAGACAAGTGGGAACGAATTAGACCCTTCCTGGGACTCGGACGATTCCAAGCGGCGGGACGGACGGATAATGCGTACTTCCACAAACCCATCCTGTCGGGCGAAGTTAGATCCAATCTGGCTGGGATGTCAACAAGCTCAGCTCCGGGACCAGACAGGATCAGTAAGAGGGCCTTGCTGGGCTGGGACAGGAGCGGGAAGCAACTGGCGAGGCTGTTCACCACATGGTTGATAAAGGGAACTATACCAAAGGCCTTCAAGGAATGTCGCACCAAGCTGCTGCCGAAGTCATTGGACGAGAAAGAACTGAGCCTTGTAACGGGATGGAGACCGGTCACCATTGGGTCATTGGTGATGAGATTATTCACCAGAATAATCGCGATGCGACTAGCGAAGGCTTGCCCCATACATCCAAGACAAAGGGGCTTCTTGATAGCGGCAGAGGGATGTGGCGAGAATTTGATGGTTCTGGACCGGATAGTAAAGAAGGCGAAGGGAGGTGATGACCAGTTGGCGGTGGTCTTCATCGACTTTGCGAAGGCCTTTGACTCCGTCTCACATGAGCATATCCTGTGTGCTCTGAGACATAAGGGAGTCGACAATCATGTTGTGGGGTTGATCCGGGACTCCTATGTGGACTGCTCGACCAGGGTAGGCTGTGGAAGGGCCACGACCCCGCCTATAAAGATGATGGTTGGAGTCAAGCAAGGAGACCCTCTGTCCCCTCTGCTCTTCAACATCGCAATGGACCCTCTCATCCATACGCTCGAAGTGGCTGGCTCTGGGCTAATCTGGGGGGAGCGGAAGCTCACCACGCTGGCATTTGCTGATGACCTGGTTTTACTAAGTGGTTCGGAAGGGGGCATGAGAGCGAATCTGAAATTGGTGGAAGAATTCTGCAGGCTTACTGGCTTAGCAGTGCAACCAAGAAAGTGTAGCGGGTTCTGGATTAACAAAGGAGTCGTTGAGACAAAAACAGAATGGCGACTTGAAGGCACACCGTTGAGGTTAATAGAGGACGGAAATGTGATTAAATATTTGGGGGTGATGGTGGGGCCGAGGGACGGGATCGTCCCAGCCGATCTGTTGGCCATGGTGGAAGATATGCTGGTTAAAGTGAAAAAGGCCCCACTAAAGCCTCACCATAGAATCAACCTATTAAAGCTATATTTGCTCCCCAAGGTCATGTTCCAAGCCGATATGAGTGGAGTGTCAGCGACCAGATTGGCCCGAGTGGATAGAGCAATAAGGAGGACGGTGAAAGACTGGCTGAACATTGCACAGTCCACGTGCAATGGCATCCTCTACGTGAGGAACAGAGATGGTGGCCTGGGATTGCCTAGGCTGGAAAAGGCAGTGCCCAGGATCCAAGTCAGGAGAACTTGGAGTATGGCCGGGTCCGATGATTGGCTGGTTAGAGAGATGGCAAGGGATCGAATCCGGGACGGGGGCTGGCAGACCCTGTGGAACAGAGCGGGAGGCGAAGTGGCTGATATACCAGTGTTGAATGAGAGTGAGAAGCACGAGAGGTCATCAAAAGACCAGCTCAAGCTCCCTCACTGGAG
>NC_142412.1:62500-72500 GCF_059441095.1 Idiotropiscis lumnitzeri
GCGACCAGGGGTGGGCAACTTAGGTGACCAGGGGTGGGCCGTTTAGGTGACCAGGGGTAAGGGGTTTAGGCGACCAGGGGTGGGATGTTTAGGTGACCAGGGGTGGGACGTTTAGGTGACCAGGGGTGGGCCACTTAGGCGACCAGGGGTAAGGGGTTTAGGTGACCAGGGGTAAGGGGGTTAGGCGACCTGGGGCTGGAGAGGAGCACCTTCCCCGGGCACAGGCAGGGAGCGAGCGCCCACCCCCAGCTCCATCGCTCCGGGGGTAATAGGCCGGCGTCTGCCACACTTAGCCCGGAGAGGAGCACCTTCCCCGGGCACGGGCGGGGAGCGAGCGCCCCCCAGCTCCATCGCTCCGGGGGTAATAGGCCGGCGTCTGCCACACTTAGGCCGGAGAGGAGCACCTTCCCCGGGCACGGGCGGGGAGCGAGCGCCCCCAGCTCCATCGCTCCGGGGGTAATAGGCCGGCGTCTGTCACACTTAGCCCGAATAGGAGCACCTTCCCCAGGCACGGGAGGTGCCAAGCGGCCCCTAAGTCTACCCTCATGGAAGCTCCGGAGGAGGAGGGCGGGCGTGTGTCACACTTGGCCCGAATAGGAGCACCTTCCCCGGGCACAGACGGTGCCAAGCGGCCCCTAAGTTTGCCCAAATGGAAGCTCCGGAGTAGGAGTGCATGCTGCCTGACAGTGAAGCCGAATATGAGCACCTTCCCCGGGCACAGGCGGTGCCAAGCGGCCCCTAAGTCTACCCTCATGGAAGCTCCGGAGGAGGAGTGCGGGCGTGTGTCACACTTGGCCCGAATAGGAGCACCTTCCCCGGGCACAGACGGTGCCAAGCGGCCCCTAAGTTTGCCCAAATGGAAGCTCCGGAGGAGGAGTGCATGCTGTGTGACAGTGAAGCCGAATAGGAGCACCTTCCCCGGGCACAGACGGTGCCAAGCGGCCCCTAAGTCTACCCTTATGGAAGCTCCGGAGGAGGAGGGCGGGCGTGTGTCACACTTGGCCCGAATATGAGGACCTTCCCCGGGCACAGGCCGTGCCAAGCGGCCCCTAAGTCTACCCTTATGGAAGCTCCGGAGGAGGAGTGCATGCTGCCTGACAGTGAAGCCGAATAGGAGCACCTTCCCCGGGCACAGACGGTGCCAAGCGGCCCCTAAGTTTGCCCTTATGGAAGCTCCGGAGGAGGAGTGCATGCTGTGTGACAGTGAAGCCGAATAGGAGCACCTTCCCCGGGCACAGACGGTGCCAAGCGGCCCCTAAGTCTACCCTTATGGAAGCTCCGGAGGAGGAGTGCGGGCGTGTGTCACACTTGGCCCGAATAGGAGCACCTTCCCCGGGCACAGACGGTGCCAAGCGGCCCCTAAGTTTGCCCTTATGGAAGCTCCGGAGGAGGAGTGCATGCTGTGTGACAGTGAAGCCGAATAGGAGCACCTTCCCCGTGCACAGGCGGTGCCAAGCGGCCCCTAAGTTTGCCCTTATGGAAGCTCCGGAGGAGGAGTGCGGGCGTGTGTCACACTTGGCCCGAATAGGAGCACCTTCCCCGGGCACAGACGGTGCCAAGCGGCCCCTAAGTTTGCCCAAATGGAAGCTCCGGAGGAGGAGTGCATGCTGCCTGACAGTGAAGCCGAATATGAGCACCTTCCCCGGGCACAGGCGGTGCCAAGCGGCCCCTAAGTTTGCCCTAATGGAAGCTCCGGAGGAGGAGTGCGGGCGTGTGTCACACTTAGCCCGGAGAGGAGCACCTTCCCCGGGCACAGGCGGTGCCAAGCGGCCCCTAAGTTTGCCCTAATGGAAGCTCCGGACAGTGAAGCCGAATATGAGCACCTTCCCCGGGCACAGGCGGTGCCAAGTGGCCCCTAAGTCTACCCTCATGGAAGCTCCGGAGGAGGAGGGCGGGCGTGTGTCACACTTAGCCCGAATAGGAGCACCTTCCCCGGGCACAGACGGTGCCAAGCGGCCCCTAAGTTTGCCCAAATGGAAGCTCCGGAGGAGGAGTGCATGCTGCATGACAGTGAAGCCGAATAGGAGCACCTTCCCCGGGCACAGGCGGTGCCAAGCGGCCCCTAAGTTTGCCCTTATGGAAGCTCCGGAGGAGGAGTGCATGCTGTGTGACAGTGAAGCCGAATAGGAGCACCTTCCCCGGGCACAGACGGTGCCAAGCGGCCCCTAAGTTTGCCCTAATGGAAGCTCCGGAGGAGGAGTGCGGGCGTCTGTCACACTTAGCCCGAATAGGAGCACCTTCCCCGGGCACGGGAGGTGCCAAGCGGCCCCTAAGTCTACCCTCATGGAATCTCCGGAGGAGGAGGGCGGGCGTGTGTCACACTTGGCCCGAATAGGAGCACCTTCCCCGGGCACAGACGGTGCCAAGCGGCCCCTAAGTTTGCCCTTATGGAAGCTCCGGAGGAGGAGTGCATGCTGTGTGACAGTGAAGCCGAATAGGAGCACCTTCCCCGGGCACAGACGGTGCCAAGCGGCCCCTAAGTTTGCCCTTATGGAAGCTCCGGAGGAGGAGTGCATGCTGTGTGACAGTGAAGCCGAATAGGAGCACCTTCCCCGGGCACAGACGGTGCCAAGCGGCCCCTAAGTTTGCCCTTATGGAAGCTCCGGAGGAGGAGTGCATGCTGTGTGACAGTGAAGCCGAATAGGAGCACCTTCCCCGGGCACAGACGGTGCCAAGCGGCCCTTAAGTCTACCCTCATGGAAGCTCCGGAGGAGGGCGGGCGTGTGTCACACTTGGCCCGAATAGGAGCACCTTCCCCGGGCACAGGCGGTGCCAAGCGGCCCCTAAGTTTGCCCAAATGGAAGCTCCGGAGGAGGAGTGCGGGCGTGTGTCACACTTGGCCCGAATAGGAGCACCTTCCCCGGGCACAGGCGGTGCCAAGCGGCCCCTAAGTTTACCCTCATGGAAACTCCGGAGGAGGAGGGCGGGCGTGTGTCACACTTGGCCCGAATATGAGGACCTTCCCCGGGCACAGGCCGTGCCAAGCGGCCCCTAAGTCTACCCTTATGGAAGCTCCGGAGGAGGAGTGCATGCTGCCTGACAGTGAAGCCGAATAGGAGCACCTTCCCCGGGCACAGACGGTGCCAAGCGGCCCCTAAGTTTGCCCTTATGGAAGCTCCGGAGGAGGAGTGCATGCTGTGTGACAGTGAAGCCGAATAGGAGCACCTTCCCCGGGCACAGACGGTGCCAAGCGGCCCCTAAGTCTACCCTTATGGAAGCTCCGGAGGAGGAGTGCGGGCGTGTGTCACACTTGGCCCGAATAGGAGCACCTTCCCCGGGCACAGACGGTGCCAAGCGGCCCCTAAGTTTGCCCTTATGGAAGCTCCGGAGGAGGAGTGCATGCTGTGTGACAGTGAAGCCGAATAGGAGCACCTTCCCCGTGCACAGGCGGTGCCAAGCGGCCCCTAAGTTTGCCCTTATGGAAGCTCCGGAGGAGGAGTGCGGGCGTGTGTCACACTTGGCCCGAATAGGAGCACCTTCCCCGGGCACAGACGGTGCCAAGCGGCCCCTAAGTTTGCCCAAATGGAAGCTCCGGAGGAGGAGTGCATGCTGCCTGACAGTGAAGCCGAATATGAGCACCTTCCCCGGGCACAGGCGGTGCCAAGCGGCCCCTAAGTTTGCCCTAATGGAAGCTCCGGAGGAGGAGTGCGGGCGTGTGTCACACTTAGCCCGGAGAGGAGCACCTTCCCCGGGCACAGGCGGTGCCAAGCGGCCCCTAAGTTTGCCCTAATGGAAGCTCCGGACAGTGAAGCCGAATATGAGCACCTTCCCCGGGCACAGGCGGTGCCAAGTGGCCCCTAAGTCTACCCTCATGGAAGCTCCGGAGGAGGAGGGCGGGCGTGTGTCACACTTAGCCCGAATAGGAGCACCTTCCCCGGGCACAGACGGTGCCAAGCGGCCCCTAAGTTTGCCCAAATGGAAGCTCCGGAGGAGGAGTGCATGCTGCCTGACAGTGAAGCCGAATATGAGCACCTTCCCCGGGCACAGACGGTGCCAAGCGGCCCCTAAGTTTGCCCAAATGGAAGCTCCGGAGGAGGAGTGCATGCTGCCTGACAGTGAAGCCGAATATGAGCACCTTCCCCGGGCACAGGCGGTGCCAAGCGGCCCCTAAGTTTGCCCAAATGGAAGCTCCGGAGGAGGAGTGCGGGCGTGTGTCACACTTGGCCCGAATAGGAGCACCTTCCCCGGGCACGGGCGGTGCCAAGCGGCCCCTAAGTCGGTAAAGTTTGAAATAAGTAAATAAATACAAAAAGGACGAGGGGGGGGAAAAAAAAGGCAAAAACGTATAAAATTCCCCCATTCATTTCAATGGGCTCGGCCGAATTGGGCTTGCGGGACCGCCGAGGGCACGCCGGAGGGCGGTTGAGTCGGTAAAAGTTGAAATAAATGAATAAATACAAAAAGAACGAGGGGGGGAAAAAGGCAAAAACGTATAAAATTCCCCCATTCATTTCAATGGGCTCGGCCGAATTGGGCTTGCGGGACCGCCGAGGGCACGCCGGAGGGCGGTTGAGTCGGTAAAAGTTGAAATAAATGAATAAATACAAAAAGAACGAGGGGGGGAAAAAAAAGGCTAAAACGTATAAAATTCCCCCATTCATTTCAATGGGCTCGGCCGAATTGGGCTTGCGGGACCGCCGAGGGCACGCCGGAGGGCGGTTGAGTCGGTAAAAGTTGAAATAAATGAATAAATACAAAAAGAACGAGGGGGGGAAAAAAGGCAAAAACGTATAAAATTCCCCCATTCATTTCAATGGGCTCGGCTAAAATGGGCCTGCAGTACTGCCGAGAGGCCGCCGGAGGACGCCCTAGTAGGCAAACGTTGATCCCCACACACGAGGGGTCAGTTAGGCGACCAGGGGTAGCGTTTAGGCGACCAGGGGTAGCGTTTAGGTGACCAGGGGTAGCGTTTAGGCGACCAGGGGTAGCGTTTAGGTGACCAGGGGTAGCGTTTAGGCGACCAGGGGTAGCGTTTAGGCGACCAGGGGTAGCGTTTAGGCGACCAGGGGTAGCTTTTAGGCGACCAGGGGTAGCTTTTAGGCGACCAGGGGTAGCGTTTAGGCGACCAGGGGCGTTGCAGTTCCGCCGAATTGCATTAGGGGCGCTGCAGTAGGCAAACGTTCATCCCCCCTAGTCAGAGGGTCATTTGCCTACTTCCCAGGTTTACCCGGGTTTTCCAAAACACCTGGGGCACATTTTCAGGGATCACGTTTTTAGAAACAAAAATATTCATAATTTCTTCTAAGTCCCCTTTCCAGCGGGGAACTTTGAAACATTGTATCCGACCACTGAAGGCTGTTGGCGGGCACGGCGCGGCAAACAGCCCGCACTCAGGCATGGAGCTCCGGGGAAAGTTGCCTAATTTCTTCTAAGTCCCCTTTCCAGCGGGGAACTTTGAAACATTGTATCCGACCGTGGAAGGCTGTTGGCGGGCACGGCGCGGCTCATAGCCGGCCCTCGGGCACGGAGCTCCGGGGGAATTTTACTCAATTCTTCTAAGTCCCCTTTCCAGCGGGGAACTTTGAAACATTGTATCCGACCGTGGAAGGCTGTTGGCGGGCACGGCGCGGCTCATAGCCGGCCCTCGGGCACGGAGCTCCGGGTGAATTTTCACAAATTTCTTCTAAGTCCCCTTTCCAGCGGGGAACTTTGAAACATTGTATCCGACCGTGGAAGGCTGTTGGCGGGCACGGCGCGGCTCATAGCCGGCCCTCGGGCACGGAGCTCCGGGTGAATTTTTACAAATTTCTTCTAAGTCCCCTTTCCAGCGGGGAACTTTGAAACATTGTATCCGACCGTGGAAGGCTGTTGGCGGGCGCGGCGCGGCTCATAGCCGGCCCTCAGGCACGGAGCTCCGGGTGAATTTTCACAAATTTCTTCTAAGTCCCCTTTCCAGCGGGGAACTTTGAAACATTGTATCCGACCGTGGAAGGCTGTTGGCGGGCACGGCGCGGCTCATAGCCGGCCCTCGGGCACGGAGCTCCGGGTGAATTTTCACAAATTTCTTCTAAGTCCCCTTTCCAGCGGGGAACTTTGAAACATTGTATCCGACCGTGGAAGGCTGTTGGCGGGCACGGCGCGGCTCATAGCCGGCCCTCATGCACGGAGCTCCGGGTGAATTTTCACAAATTTCTTCTAAGTCCCCTTTCCAGCGGGGAACTTTGAAACATTGTATCCGACCGTGGAAGGCTGTTGGCGGGCACGGCGCGGCTCATAGCCGGCCCTCGGGCACGGAGCTCCGGGTGAATTTTCACAAATTTCTTCTAAGTCCCCTTTCCAGCGGGGAACTTTGAAACATTGTATCCGACCGTGGAAGGCTGTTGGCGGGCACGGCGCGGCTCATAGCCGGCCCTCAGGCACGGAGCTCCGGGGGAATTTGCCTCATTTCTTCTAAGTCCCCTTTCCAGCGGGGACCTTTCAAACATTGTATCCGACCAAAGTAAGGCTGTTGGCGGATGCGGCGCGGCTCACAGCCCGCCCTCAGGCACGGAGCTCCGGGGAAATTTGCCTCATTTCTTCTAAGTCCCCTTTCCAGCGGGGAACTTTGAAACATTGTATCCGACCAAAGGAAGGCTGTTGGCGGGCGCGGCGCGGCTCACAGCCCGCCCTCAGGCACGGAGCTCCGGGGAAATTTGCCTCATTTCTTCTAAGTCCCCTTTCCAGCGGGGAACTTTGAAACATTGTATCCGACCAAAGGAAGGCTGTTGGCGGGCACGGCGCGGCTCATAGCCGGCCCTCGGGCACGGAGCTCCGGGTGAATTTGCCTCATTTCTTCTAAGTCCCCTTTCCAGCGGGGAACTTTGAAACATTGTATCCGACCACTGAAGGCTGTTGGCGGGCGCGGCGCGGCTCACAGCCCGCCCTCAGGCACGGAGCTCCGGGGGAATTTGCCTCATTTCTTCTAAGTCCCCTTTCCAGCGGGGACCTTTCAAACATTGTATCCGACCACTGAAGGCTGTTGGCGGACGCGGCGCGGCTCACAGCCCGCCCTCAGGCACGGAGCTCCGGGGAAATTTGCCTCATTTCTTCTAAGTCCCCTTTCCAGCGGGGAACTTTGAAACATTGTATCCGACCACTGAAGGCTGTTGGCGGGCGCGGCGCGGCTCACAGCCCGCCCTCAGGCACGGAGCTCCGGGGAAATTTGCCTCATTTCTTCTAAGTCCCCTTTCCAGCGGGGACCTTTCAAACATTGTATCCGACCACTGAAGGCTGTTGGCGGACGCGGCGCGGCTCACAGCCCGCCCTCAGGCACGGAGCTCCGGGGAAATTTGCCTCATTTCTTCTAAGTCCCCTTTCCAGCGGGGACCTTTCAAACATTGTATCCGACCACTGAAGGCTGTTGGCGGACGCGGCGCGGCTCACAGCCCGCCCTCAGGCACGGAGCTCCGGGGGAATTTGCCCCCTCATTTCTTCTAAGTCCCCTTTAGGCGACCAGGGGTTGACAATTTAGGTGACCAGGGGTTGACAATTTAGGCGACCAGGGGTGACTTTTAGGCGACCAGGGGTGAGGTTTAGGCGACCAGGGGTGAGGTTTAGGCGACCAGGGGTAGCGTTTAGGCGACCAGGGGCGTTGCAGTTCCGCCGAATTGCATTAGGGGCGCTGCAGTAGGCAAACGTTTTTACCCCTAGTCAGAGGGTCATTTGCCTACTTCCCAGGTTTACCCGGGTTTTCCAAAACACCTGGGGCACATTTTTAGGAACCACGTTTTTAGTAACAAAAATTCTTCTATGTCCACCTCCGTGAAAGAAATTGCCCAATGGTTCCCGCGGAAGAGAGCTGCCAGGCGGACGCATACTGCAATAACGGCCGCCCTGGCGCTCTGGTGGATGTTATCCTCGAAATTTCTTCTATGTGCCCATTCCAGCGGGCAACTTGCGAACAATGGTGTCCGACCATGGAAGGCTGTTGGCGGACGCGGCGCGGCTCACAGCCCGCCCTCAGGCACGGAGCTCCGGGGGAATTTTCCCCTCATTTCTTCTAAGTCCCCATTCCAGCGGGGAGCTTGCAAACGTGGTATCCGACCACTGAAGGCTGTTGGCGGGCACGGCCCCACCAGCGCAACACGGCACTTCCTATGACTCGGGTCCGACGCAGGAGGAGCGGTCCTCCCGGCCCCGCCACACGGCACTTCCTATGACTCGGGTCCGACGCAGGAGGAGCGGTCCTCCCGGCCCCGCCACACGGCACTTCCTATGACTCGGGTCCGACGCAGGAGGAGCGGTCCTCCCGGCCCCGCCACACGGCACTTCCCATGACTCGGGTCCGACGCAGGAGGAGCGGTCCTCCCGGCCCCACCACCGCCACACGGCACTTCCCATGACCCGGGTCCGACGCAGGAGGAGCGGTCCTCCCGGCCCCACCGCAACACACA
Organism: Idiotropiscis lumnitzeri; assembly: GCF_059441095.1. NCBI lineage: Eukaryota > Metazoa > Chordata > Actinopteri > Syngnathiformes > Syngnathidae > Idiotropiscis > Idiotropiscis lumnitzeri. Next base: position 70,873 of record NC_142412.1, read on the forward strand.
CAACCACTGACCGATTGGCAATCATGACCCGCCATCGGAGGGCCCCTGCCGGCCCCGGCCTCGCGCCGGGGTGTTCGGGTGGACGGTTCCTTCGGCCTGCGGGTCGACCTCTGAGCGTTGGCCGGCACCGCAGCACCGCAGCACACACATAACCACTGACCGATTGGCAATCATGACCCGCCATCGGAGGGCCCCTGCCGGCCCCGGCCTCGCGCCGGGGTGTTCGGGTGGACGGTTCCTTCGGCCTGCGGGTCGACCTCTGAGCGTTGGCCGGCACCGCAGCACACACACAACCACTGACCGATTGGCAATCATGACCCGCCATCGGAGGGCCCCTGCCGGCCCCGGCCTCGCGCCGGGGTGTTCGGGTGGACGGTTCCTTCGGCCTGCGGGTCGACCTCTGAGCGTTGGCCGGCACCGCAGCACACACATAACCACTGACCGATTGGCAATCATGACCCGCCATCGGAGGGCCCCTGCCGGCCCCGGCCTCGCGCCGGGGTGTTCGGGTGGACGGTTCCTTCGGCCTGCGGGTCGACCTCTGCGCGTTGGCCGGCACTTCCCTACCGTTACCCACCCCACCCCTGGGGTTGTGACAAAACGGCACTTCCTATGACTCGGGGTCCGACGCAGGAGGAGCGGTCCTCCCGGCCCATCTCGCACCCACACCCTGACATATACTGCACCACACCAACCACTGACCGATTGGCAAGCATGACCCGCCATCGGAGGGCCCCTGCCGGCCCCGGCCTCGCGCCGGGGTGTTCGGGTGGACGGTTCCTTCGGCCTGCGGATCGACCTCTAGCGCACCAACCAGCGCGAAACCGCTTTCGTCGCGAGACCGAGACGACCCTGTCGCGTGCCCGTCGGCCACACGGGCCCAGAGATGTCCTACACGGGAGTTCCGCCGCGCTCGCGGGTGCCCCGCCACGAGAGGGGTGCGGGAGCCCAGGCCCGCGTCAGCCGAGCGGTCCTTTCCGAAAAAGCATGTTTCTCAAACCCTACCGGCGTCTGTCAGAAGACGCCGCCTCCGAGTGCGTGTTGCGGTCGCGGGCGTGCGGGCGGCTCCGGCTCCCTCCCGCGACTGACCGCCACGCGGTAACGCGGCCTCTACGGACCGAGTACATACCGAGGCCCAGCCGACTTCCTCACCGCGCACGGGGGCTGAATCGGTAACGGAAATTTCGGTAGCCCACGTCCGAAAAAAATGAGAGAGAAAAAACAACGAGGGAGGCTGGGGTGCCGCCGGGGGTAACCCCGCGGGAGGCCGTCTCCCGCGGGCGCCGCCCGGTCCCCGCGCCCGGCTCCCCGCTCAGCTCCGGTTCCAATGCAAGAAACACAGACCGCCGGACGCGAGGGCTACCTGGTTGATCCTGCCAGTAGCATATGCTTGTCTCAAAGATTAAGCCATGCAAGTCTAAGTACACACGGTTCCGATACAGTGAAACTGCGAATGGCTCATTAAATCAGTTATGGTTCCTTTGATCGCTCCACCGTTACTTGGATAACTGTGGCAATTCTAGAGCTAATACATGCAAACGAGCGCCGACCCGTCTCCGCGGGGACGCGCGCATTTATCAGACCCAAAACCCACGCGGGTTCGGTTTGCCGCGGTGCAGCGGGCCCGC
>NC_142412.1:82500-92500 GCF_059441095.1 Idiotropiscis lumnitzeri
CCCTAAGTCTACCCTCATGGAAGCTCCGGAGGAGGAGGGCGGGCGTGTGTCACACTTGGCCCGAATAGGAGCACCTTCCCCGGGCACAGACGGTGCCAAGCGGCCCCTAAGTTTGCCCAAATGGAAGCTCCGGAGTAGGAGTGCATGCTGCCTGACAGTGAAGCCGAATATGAGCACCTTCCCCGGGCACAGGCGGTGCCAAGCGGCCCCTAAGTCTACCCTCATGGAAGCTCCGGAGGAGGAGTGCGGGCGTGTGTCACACTTGGCCCGAATAGGAGCACCTTCCCCGGGCACAGACGGTGCCAAGCGGCCCCTAAGTTTGCCCAAATGGAAGCTCCGGAGGAGGAGTGCATGCTGCCTGACAGTGAAGCCGAATATGAGCACCTTCCCCGGGCACAGGCGGTGCCAAGCGGCCCCTAAGTTTGCCCTAATGGAAGCTCCGGAGGAGGAGTGCGGGCGTGTGTCACACTTAGCCCGGAGAGGAGCACCTTCCCCGGGCACAGGCGGTGCCAAGCGGCCCCTAAGTTTGCCCTAATGGAAGCTCCGGACAGTGAAGCCGAATATGAGCACCTTCCCCGGGCACAGGCGGTGCCAAGTGGCCCCTAAGTCTACCCTCATGGAAGCTCCGGAGGAGGAGGGCGGGCGTGTGTCACACTTAGCCCGAATAGGAGCACCTTCCCCGGGCACAGACGGTGCCAAGCGGCCCCTAAGTTTGCCCAAATGGAAGCTCCGGAGGAGGAGTGCATGCTGCATGACAGTGAAGCCGAATAGGAGCACCTTCCCCGGGCACAGGCGGTGCCAAGCGGCCCCTAAGTTTGCCCTTATGGAAGCTCCGGAGGAGGAGTGCATGCTGTGTGACAGTGAAGCCGAATAGGAGCACCTTCCCCGGGCACAGACGGTGCCAAGCGGCCCCTAAGTTTGCCCTAATGGAAGCTCCGGAGGAGGAGTGCGGGCGTCTGTCACACTTAGCCCGAATAGGAGCACCTTCCCCGGGCACGGGAGGTGCCAAGCGGCCCCTAAGTCTACCCTCATGGAATCTCCGGAGGAGGAGGGCGGGCGTGTGTCACACTTGGCCCGAATAGGAGCACCTTCCCCGGGCACAGACGGTGCCAAGCGGCCCCTAAGTTTGCCCTTATGGAAGCTCCGGAGGAGGAGTGCATGCTGTGTGACAGTGAAGCCGAATAGGAGCACCTTCCCCGGGCACAGACGGTGCCAAGCGGCCCCTAAGTTTGCCCTTATGGAAGCTCCGGAGGAGGAGTGCATGCTGTGTGACAGTGAAGCCGAATAGGAGCACCTTCCCCGGGCACAGACGGTGCCAAGCGGCCCCTAAGTTTGCCCTTATGGAAGCTCCGGAGGAGGAGTGCATGCTGTGTGACAGTGAAGCCGAATAGGAGCACCTTCCCCGGGCACAGACGGTGCCAAGCGGCCCTTAAGTCTACCCTCATGGAAGCTCCGGAGGAGGGCGGGCGTGTGTCACACTTGGCCCGAATAGGAGCACCTTCCCCGGGCACAGGCGGTGCCAAGCGGCCCCTAAGTTTGCCCAAATGGAAGCTCCGGAGGAGGAGTGCGGGCGTGTGTCACACTTGGCCCGAATAGGAGCACCTTCCCCGGGCACAGGCGGTGCCAAGCGGCCCCTAAGTTTACCCTCATGGAAACTCCGGAGGAGGAGGGCGGGCGTGTGTCACACTTGGCCCGAATATGAGGACCTTCCCCGGGCACAGGCCGTGCCAAGCGGCCCCTAAGTCTACCCTTATGGAAGCTCCGGAGGAGGAGTGCATGCTGCCTGACAGTGAAGCCGAATAGGAGCACCTTCCCCGGGCACAGACGGTGCCAAGCGGCCCCTAAGTTTGCCCTTATGGAAGCTCCGGAGGAGGAGTGCATGCTGTGTGACAGTGAAGCCGAATAGGAGCACCTTCCCCGGGCACAGACGGTGCCAAGCGGCCCCTAAGTCTACCCTTATGGAAGCTCCGGAGGAGGAGTGCGGGCGTGTGTCACACTTGGCCCGAATAGGAGCACCTTCCCCGGGCACAGACGGTGCCAAGCGGCCCCTAAGTTTGCCCTTATGGAAGCTCCGGAGGAGGAGTGCATGCTGTGTGACAGTGAAGCCGAATAGGAGCACCTTCCCCGTGCACAGGCGGTGCCAAGCGGCCCCTAAGTTTGCCCTTATGGAAGCTCCGGAGGAGGAGTGCGGGCGTGTGTCACACTTGGCCCGAATAGGAGCACCTTCCCCGGGCACAGACGGTGCCAAGCGGCCCCTAAGTTTGCCCAAATGGAAGCTCCGGAGGAGGAGTGCATGCTGCCTGACAGTGAAGCCGAATATGAGCACCTTCCCCGGGCACAGGCGGTGCCAAGCGGCCCCTAAGTTTGCCCTAATGGAAGCTCCGGAGGAGGAGTGCGGGCGTGTGTCACACTTAGCCCGGAGAGGAGCACCTTCCCCGGGCACAGGCGGTGCCAAGCGGCCCCTAAGTTTGCCCTAATGGAAGCTCCGGACAGTGAAGCCGAATATGAGCACCTTCCCCGGGCACAGGCGGTGCCAAGTGGCCCCTAAGTCTACCCTCATGGAAGCTCCGGAGGAGGAGGGCGGGCGTGTGTCACACTTAGCCCGAATAGGAGCACCTTCCCCGGGCACAGACGGTGCCAAGCGGCCCCTAAGTTTGCCCAAATGGAAGCTCCGGAGGAGGAGTGCATGCTGCATGACAGTGAAGCCGAATAGGAGCACCTTCCCCGGGCACAGGCGGTGCCAAGCGGCCCCTAAGTTTGCCCTTATGGAAGCTCCGGAGGAGGAGTGCATGCTGTGTGACAGTGAAGCCGAATAGGAGCACCTTCCCCGGGCACAGACGGTGCCAAGCGGCCCCTAAGTTTGCCCTAATGGAAGCTCCGGAGGAGGAGTGCGGGCGTCTGTCACACTTAGCCCGAATAGGAGCACCTTCCCCGGGCACGGGAGGTGCCAAGCGGCCCCTAAGTCTACCCTCATGGAATCTCCGGAGGAGGAGGGCGGGCGTGTGTCACACTTGGCCCGAATAGGAGCACCTTCCCCGGGCACAGACGGTGCCAAGCGGCCCCTAAGTTTGCCCTTATGGAAGCTCCGGAGGAGGAGTGCATGCTGTGTGACAGTGAAGCCGAATAGGAGCACCTTCCCCGGGCACAGACGGTGCCAAGCGGCCCCTAAGTTTGCCCTTATGGAAGCTCCGGAGGAGGAGTGCATGCTGTGTGACAGTGAAGCCGAATAGGAGCACCTTCCCCGGGCACAGACGGTGCCAAGCGGCCCCTAAGTTTGCCCTTATGGAAGCTCCGGAGGAGGAGTGCATGCTGTGTGACAGTGAAGCCGAATAGGAGCACCTTCCCCGGGCACAGACGGTGCCAAGCGGCCCTTAAGTCTACCCTCATGGAAGCTCCGGAGGAGGGCGGGCGTGTGTCACACTTGGCCCGAATAGGAGCACCTTCCCCGGGCACAGGCGGTGCCAAGCGGCCCCTAAGTTTGCCCAAATGGAAGCTCCGGAGGAGGAGTGCGGGCGTGTGTCACACTTGGCCCGAATAGGAGCACCTTCCCCGGGCACAGGCGGTGCCAAGCGGCCCCTAAGTCGGTAAAGGTTGAAATAAGTAAATAAATACAAAAAGGACGAGGGGGGGGAAAAAAAAGGCAAAAACGTATAAAATTCCCCCATTCATTTCAATGGGCTCGGCCGAATTGGGCTTGCGGGACCGCCGAGGGCACGCCGGAGGGCGGTTGAGTCGGTAAAAGTTGAAATAAATGAATAAATACAAAAAGGACGAGGGGGGGGAAAAAAAAGGCAAAAACGTATAAAATTCCCCCATTCATTTCAATGGGCTCGGCCGAATTGGGCTTGCGGGACCGCCGAGGGCACGCCGGAGGGCGGTTGAGTCGGTAAAAGTTGAAATAAATGAATAAATACAAAAAGGACGAGGGGGGGGAAAAAAAAGGCAAAAACGTATAAAATTCCCCCATTCATTTCAATGGGCTCGGCCGAATTGGGCTTGCGGGACCGCCGAGGGCACGCCGGAGGGCGGTTGAGTCGGTAAAAGTTGAAATAAATGAATAAATACAAAAAGGACGAGGGGGGGGGAAAAAAAGGCAAAAACGTATAAAATTCCCCCATTCATTTCAATGGGCTCGGCCGAATTGGGCTTGCGGGACCGCCGAGGGCACGCCGGAGGGCGGTTGAGTCGGTAAAAGTTGAAATAAATGAATAAATACAAAAAGGACGAGGGGGGGGAAAAAAAAGGCAAAAACGTATAAAATTCCCCCATTCATTTCAATGGGCTCGGCCGAATTGGGCTTGCGGGACCGCCGAGGGCACGCCGGAGGGCGGTTGAGTCGGTAAAAGTTGAAATAAATGAATAAATACAAAAAGGACGAGGGGGGGGGAAAAAAAGGCAAAAACGTATAAAATTCCCCCATTCATTTCAATGGGCTCGGCCGAATTGGGCTTGCGGGACCGCCGAGGGCACGCCGGAGGGCGGTTGAGTCGGTAAAAGTTGAAATAAATGAATAAATACAAAAAGAACGAGGGGGGGAAAAAAAGGCAAAAACGTATAAAATTCCCCCATTCATTTCAATGGGCTCGGCTAAAATGGGCCTGCAGTACTGCCGAGAGGCCGCCGGAGGACGCCCTAGTAGGCAAACGTTGATCCCCACACACGAGGGGTCAGTTAGGCGACCAGGGGTAGCGTTTAGGCGACCAGGGGTAGCGTTTAGGTGACCAGGGGAAGCGTTTAGGCGACCAGGGGTAGCGTTTAGGTGACCAGGGGTAGCGTTTAGGCGACCAGGGGTAGCGTTTAGGCGACCAGGGGTAGCGTTTAGGCGACCAGGGGTAGCGTTTAGGCGACCAGGGGTAGCTTTTAGGCGACCAGGGGTAGCTTTTAGGCGACCAGGGGTAGCGTTTAGGCGACCAGGGGCGTTGCAGTTCCGCCGAATTGCATTAGGGGCGCTGCAGTAGGCAAACGTTCTTCCCCCCTAGTCAGAGGGTCATTTGCCTACTTCCCAGGTTTACCCGGGTTTTCCAAAACACCTGGGGCACATTTTCAGGGATCACGTTTTTAGAAACAAAAATATTCATAATTTCTTCTAAGTCCCCTTTCCAGCGGGGAACTTTGAAACATTGTATCCGACCACTGAAGGCTGTTGGCGGGCACGGCGCGGCAAACAGCCCGCACTCAGGCATGGAGCTCCGGGGAAAGTTGCCTAATTTCTTCTAAGTCCCCTTTCCAGCGGGGAACTTTGAAACATTGTATCCGACCGTGGAAGGCTGTTGGCGGGCACGGCGCGGCTCATAGCCGGCCCTCGGGCACGGAGCTCCGGGTGAATTTTCACAAATTTCTTCTAAGTCCCCTTTCCAGCGGGGAACTTTGAAACATTGTATCCGACCGTGGAAGGCTGTTGGCGGGCACGGCGCGGCTCATAGCCGGCCCTCGGGCACGGAGCTCCGGGTGAATTTTCACAAATTTCTTCTAAGTCCCCTTTCCAGCGGGGAACTTTGAAACATTGTATCCGACCAAAGGAAGGCTGTTGGCGGGCGCGGCGCGGCGCATAGCCGGCCCTCGGGCACGGAGCTCCGGGTGAATTTTCACAAATTTCTTCTAAGTCCCCTTTCCAGCGGGGAACTTTGAAACATTGTATCCGACCGTGGAAGGCTGTTGGCGGGCACGGCGCGGCTCATAGCCGGCCCTCGGGCACGGAGCTCCGGGTGAATTTTCACAAATTTCTTCTAAGTCCCCTTTCCAGCGGGGAACTTTGAAACATTGTATCCGACCGTGGAAGGCTGTTGGCGGGCACGGCGCGGCTCATAGCCGGCCCTCAGGCACGGAGCTCCGGGTGAATTTTCACAAATTTCTTCTAAGTCCCCTTTCCAGCGGGGAACTTTGAAACATTGTATCCGACCGTGGAAGGCTGTTGGCGGGCACGGCGCGGCTCATAGCCGGCCCTCGGGCACGGAGCTCCGGGTGAATTTTACAAATTTCTTCTAAGTCCCCTTTCCAGCGGGGAACTTTGAAACATTGTATCCGACCAAAGGAAGGCTGTTGGCGGGCGCGGCGCGGCTCATAGCCGGCCCTCGGGCACGGAGCTCCGGGTGAATTTTACAAATATCTTCTAAGTCCCCTTTCCAGCGGGGAACTTTGAAACATTGTATCCGACCGTGGAAGGCTGTTGGCGGGCACGGCGCGGCTCATAGCCGGCCCTCGGGCACGGAGCTCCGGGTGAATTTTCACAAATTTCTTCTAAGTCCCCTTTCCAGCGGGGAACTTTGAAACATTGTATCCGACCGTGGAAGGCTGTTGGCGGGCACGGCGCGGCTCATAGCCGGCCCTCAGGCACGGAGCTCCGGGGGAATTTGCCTCATTTCTTCTAAGTCCCCTTTCCAGCGGGGACCTTTCAAACATTGTATCCGACCAAAGTAAGGCTGTTGGCGGATGCGGCGCGGCTCACAGCCCGCCCTCAGGCACGGAGCTCCGGGGAAATTTGCCTCATTTCTTCTAAGTCCCCTTTCCAGCGGGGAACTTTGAAACATTGTATCCGACCAAAGGAAGGCTGTTGGCGGGCGCGGCGCGGCTCACAGCCCGCCCTCAGGCACGGAGCTCCGGGGAAATTTGCCTCATTTCTTCTAAGTCCCCTTTCCAGCGGGGAACTTTGAAACATTGTATCCGACCAAAGGAAGGCTGTTGGCGGGCACGGCGCGGCTCATAGCCGGCCCTCGGGCACGGAGCTCCGGGTGAATTTGCCTCATTTCTTCTAAGTCCCCTTTCCAGCGGGGAACTTTGAAACATTGTATCCGACCACTGAAGGCTGTTGGCGGGCGCGGCGCGGCTCACAGCCCGCCCTCAGGCACGGAGCTCCGGGGGAATTTGCCTCATTTCTTCTAAGTCCCCTTTCCAGCGGGGACCTTTCAAACATTGTATCCGACCACTGAAGGCTGTTGGCGGACGCGGCGCGGCTCACAGCCCGCCCTCAGGCACGGAGCTCCGGGGAAATTTGCCTCATTTCTTCTAAGTCCCCTTTCCAGCGGGGAACTTTGAAACATTGTATCCGACCACTGAAGGCTGTTGGCGGGCGCGGCGCGGCTCACAGCCCGCCCTCAGGCACGGAGCTCCGGGGAAATTTGCCTCATTTCTTCTAAGTCCCCTTTCCAGCGGGGACCTTTCAAACATTGTATCCGACCACTGAAGGCTGTTGGCGGACGCGGCGCGGCTCACAGCCCGCCCTCAGGCACGGAGCTCCGGGGAAATTTGCCTCATTTCTTCTAAGTCCCCTTTCCAGCGGGGACCTTTCAAACATTGTATCCGACCACTGAAGGCTGTTGGCGGACGCGGCGCGGCTCACAGCCCGCCCTCAGGCACGGAGCTCCGGGGGAATTTGCCCCCTCATTTCTTCTAAGTCCCCTTTAGGCGACCAGGGGTTGACAATTTAGGTGACCAGGGGTTGACAATTTAGGCGACCAGGGGTGACTTTTAGGCGACCAGGGGTGAGGTTTAGGCGACCAGGGGTGAGGTTTAGGCGACCAGGGGTAGCGTTTAGGCGACCAGGGGCGTTGCAGTTCCGCCGAATTGCATTAGGGGCGCTGCAGTAGGCAAACGTTTTTACCCCTAGTCAGAGGGTCATTTGCCTACTTCCCAGGTTTACCCGGGTTTTCCAAAACACCTGGGGCACATTTTTAGGAACCACGTTTTTAGTAACAAAAATTCTTCTATGTCCACCTCCGTGAAAGAAATTGCCCAATGGTTCCCGCGGAAGAGAGCTGCCAGGCGGACGCATACTGCAATAACGGCCGCCCTGGCGCTCTGGTGGATGTTATCCTCGAAATTTCTTCTATGTGCCCATTCCAGCGGGCAACTTGCGAACAATGGTGTCCGACCATGGAAGGCTGTTGGCGGACGCGGCGCGGCTCACAGCCCGCCCTCAGGCACGGAGCTCCGGGGGAATTTTCCCCTCATTTCTTCTAAGTCCCCATTCCAGCGGGGAGCTTGCAAACGTGGTATCCGACCACTGAAGGCTGTTGGCGGGCACGGCCCCACCAGCGCAACACGGCACTTCCTATGACTCGGGTCCGACGCAGGAGGAGCGGTCCTCCCGGCCCCGCCACACGGCACTTCCTATGACTCGGGTCCGACGCAGGAGGAGCGGTCCTCCCGGCCCCGCCACACGGCACTTCCTATGACTCGGGTCCGACGCAGGAGGAGCGGTCCTCCCGGCCCCGCCACACGGCACTTCCCATGACTCGGGTCCGACGCAGGAGGAGCGGTCCTCCCGGCCCCACCACCGCCACACGGCACTTCCCATGACCCGGGTCCGACGCAGGAGGAGCGGTCCTCCCGGCCCCACCGCAACACACACAACCACTGACCGATTGGCAATCATGACCCGCCATCGGAGGGCCCCTGCCGGCCCCGGCCTCGCGCCGGGGTGTTCGGGTGGACGGTTCCTTCGGCCTGCGGGTCGACCTCTGAGCGTTGGCCGGCACCGCAGCACCGCAGCACACACATAACCACTGACCGATTGGCAATCATGACCCGCCATCGGAGGGCCCCTGCCGGCCCCGGCCTCGCGCCGGGGTGTTCGGGTGGACGGTTCCTTCGGCCTGCGGGTCGACCTCTGAGCGTTGGCCGGCACCGCAGCACACACACAACCACTGACCGATTGGCAATCATGACCCGCCATCGGAGGGCCCCTGCCGGCCCCGGCCTCGCGCCGGGGTGTTCGGGTGGACGGTTCCTTCGGCCTGCGGGTCGACCTCTGAGCGTTGGCCGGCACCGCAGCACACACATAACCACTGACCGATTGGCAATCATGACCCGCCATCGGAGGGCCCCTGCCGGCCCCGGCCTCGCGCCGGGGTGTTCGGGTGGACGGTTCCTTCGGCCTGCGGGTCGACCTCTGCGCGTTGGCCGGCACTTCCCTACCGTTACCCACCCCACCCCTGGGGTTGTGACAAAACGGCACTTCCTATGACTCGGGGTCCGACGCAGGAGGAGCGGTCCTCCCGGCCCATCTCGCACCCACACCCTGACATATACTGCACCACACCAACCACTGACCGATTGGCAAGCATGACCCGCCATCGGAGGGCCCCTGCCGGCCCCGGCCTCGCGCCGGGGTGTTCGGGTGGACGGTTCCTTCGGCCTGCGGATCGACCTCTAGCGCACCAACCAGCGCGAAACCGCTTTCGTCGCGAGACCGAGACGACCCTGTCGCGTGCCCGTCGGCCACACGGGCCCAGAGATGTCCTACACGGGAGTTCCGCCGCGCTCGCGGGTGCCCCGCCACGAGAGGGGTGCGGGAGCCCAGGCCCGCGTCAGCCGAGCGGTCCTTTCCGAAAAAGCATGTTTCTCAAACCCTACCGGCGTCTGTCAGAAGACGCCGCCTCCGAGTGCGTGTTGCGGTCGCGGGCGTGCGGGCGGCTCCGGCTCCCTCCCGCGACTGACCGCCACGCGGTAACGCGGCCTCTACGGACCGAGTACATACCGAGGCCCAGCCGACTTCCTCACCGCGCACGGGGGCTGAATCGGTAACGGAAATTTCGGTAGCCCACGTCCGAAAAAAATGAGAGAGAAAAAACAACGAGGGAGGCTGGGGTGCCGCCGGGGGTAACCCCGCGGGAGGCCGTCTCCCGCGGGCGCCGCCCGGTCCCCGCGCCCGGCTCCCCGCTCAGCTCCGGTTCCAATGCAAGAAACACAGACCGCCGGACGCGAGGGCTACCTGGTTGATCCTGCCAGTAGCATATGCTTGTCTCAAAGATTAAGCCATGCAAGTCTAAGTACACACGGTTCCGATACAGTGAAACTGCGAATGGCTCATTAAATCAGTTATGGTTCCTTTGATCGCTCCACCGTTACTTGGATAACTGTGGCAATTCTAGAGCTAATACATGCAAACGAGCGCCGACCCGTCTCCGCGGGGACGCGCGCATTTATCAGACCCAAAACCCACGCGGGTTCGGTTTGCCGCGGTGCAGCGGGCCCGCCGGCTTTCACAGCCGGCGGGCTGTCG
>NC_142412.1:102500-125000 GCF_059441095.1 Idiotropiscis lumnitzeri
GCTCCGGAGGAGGAGGGCGGGCGTGTGTCACACTTGGCCCGAATAGGAGCACCTTCCCCGGGCACAGACGGTGCCAAGCGGCCCCTAAGTTTGCCCAAATGGAAGCTCCGGAGTAGGAGTGCATGCTGCCTGACAGTGAAGCCGAATATGAGCACCTTCCCCGGGCACAGGCGGTGCCAAGCGGCCCCTAAGTCTACCCTCATGGAAGCTCCGGAGGAGGAGTGCGGGCGTGTGTCACACTTGGCCCGAATAGGAGCACCTTCCCCGGGCACAGACGGTGCCAAGCGGCCCCTAAGTTTGCCCAAATGGAAGCTCCGGAGGAGGAGTGCATGCTGCCTGACAGTGAAGCCGAATATGAGCACCTTCCCCGGGCACAGGCGGTGCCAAGCGGCCCCTAAGTTTGCCCTTATGGAAGCTCCGGAGGAGGAGTGCATGCTGCCTGACAGTGAAGCCGAATATGAGCACCTTCCCCGGGCACAGGCGGTGCCAAGCGGCCCCTAAGTTTGCCCTTATGGAAGCTCCGGAGGAGGAGTGCATGCTGCCTGACAGTGAAGCCGAATAGGAGCACCTTCCCCGGGCACAGACGGTGCCAAGCGGCCCCTAAGTTTGCCCTTATGGAAGCTCCGGAGGAGGAGTGCATGCTGTGTGACAGTGAAGCCGAATAGGAGCACCTTCCCCGGGCACAGACGGTGCCAAGCGGCCCCTAAGTCTACCCTTATGGAAGCTCCGGAGGAGGAGTGCGGGCGTGTGTCACACTTGGCCCGAATAGGAGCACCTTCCCCGGGCACAGACGGTGCCAAGCGGCCCCTAAGTTTGCCCTTATGGAAGCTCCGGAGGAGGAGTGCATGCTGTGTGACAGTGAAGCCGAATAGGAGCACCTTCCCCGTGCACAGGCGGTGCCAAGCGGCCCCTAAGTTTGCCCTTATGGAAGCTCCGGAGGAGGAGTGCGGGCGTGTGTCACACTTGGCCCGAATAGGAGCACCTTCCCCGGGCACAGACGGTGCCAAGCGGCCCCTAAGTTTGCCCAAATGGAAGCTCCGGAGGAGGAGTGCATGCTGCCTGACAGTGAAGCCGAATATGAGCACCTTCCCCGGGCACAGGCGGTGCCAAGCGGCCCCTAAGTTTGCCCTAATGGAAGCTCCGGAGGAGGAGTGCGGGCGTGTGTCACACTTAGCCCGGAGAGGAGCACCTTCCCCGGGCACAGGCGGTGCCAAGCGGCCCCTAAGTTTGCCCTAATGGAAGCTCCGGACAGTGAAGCCGAATATGAGCACCTTCCCCGGGCACAGGCGGTGCCAAGTGGCCCCTAAGTCTACCCTCATGGAAGCTCCGGAGGAGGAGGGCGGGCGTGTGTCACACTTAGCCCGAATAGGAGCACATTCCCCGGGCACAGACGGTGCCAAGCGGCCCCTAAGTTTGCCCAAATGGAAGCTCCGGAGGAGGAGTGCATGCTGCATGACAGTGAAGCCGAATAGGAGCACCTTCCCCGGGCACAGGCGGTGCCAAGCGGCCCCTAAGTTTGCCCTTATGGAAGCTCCGGAGGAGGAGTGCATGCTGTGTGACAGTGAAGCCGAATAGGAGCACCTTCCCCGGGCACAGACGGTGCCAAGCGGCCCCTAAGTTTGCCCTAATGGAAGCTCCGGAGGAGGAGTGCGGGCGTCTGTCACACTTAGCCCGAATAGGAGCACCTTCCCCGGGCACGGGAGGTGCCAAGCGGCCCCTAAGTCTACCCTCATGGAATCTCCGGAGGAGGAGGGCGGGCGTGTGTCACACTTGGCCCGAATAGGAGCACCTTCCCCGGGCACAGACGGTGCCAAGCGGCCCCTAAGTTTGCCCTTATGGAAGCTCCGGAGGAGGAGTGCATGCTGTGTGACAGTGAAGCCGAATAGGAGCACCTTCCCCGGGCACAGACGGTGCCAAGCGGCCCCTAAGTTTGCCCTTATGGAAGCTCCGGAGGAGGAGTGCATGCTGTGTGACAGTGAAGCCGAATAGGAGCACCTTCCCCGGGCACAGACGGTGCCAAGCGGCCCCTAAGTTTGCCCTTATGGAAGCTCCGGAGGAGGAGTGCATGCTGTGTGACAGTGAAGCCGAATAGGAGCACCTTCCCCGGGCACAGACGGTGCCAAGCGGCCCTTAAGTCTACCCTCATGGAAGCTCCGGAGGAGGGCGGGCGTGTGTCACACTTGGCCCGAATAGGAGCACCTTCCCCGGGCACAGGCGGTGCCAAGCGGCCCCTAAGTTTGCCCAAATGGAAGCTCCGGAGGAGGAGTGCGGGCGTGTGTCACACTTGGCCCGAATAGGAGCACCTTCCCCGGGCACAGGCGGTGCCAAGCGGCCCCTAAGTTTACCCTCATGGAAACTCCGGAGGAGGAGGGCGGGCGTGTGTCACACTTGGCCCGAATATGAGGACCTTCCCCGGGCACAGGCCGTGCCAAGCGGCCCCTAAGTCTACCCTTATGGAAGCTCCGGAGGAGGAGTGCATGCTGCCTGACAGTGAAGCCGAATAGGAGCACCTTCCCCGGGCACAGACGGTGCCAAGCGGCCCCTAAGTTTGCCCTTATGGAAGCTCCGGAGGAGGAGTGCATGCTGTGTGACAGTGAAGCCGAATAGGAGCACCTTCCCCGGGCACAGACGGTGCCAAGCGGCCCCTAAGTCTACCCTTATGGAAGCTCCGGAGGAGGAGTGCGGGCGTGTGTCACACTTGGCCCGAATAGGAGCACCTTCCCCGGGCACAGACGGTGCCAAGCGGCCCCTAAGTTTGCCCTTATGGAAGCTCCGGAGGAGGAGTGCATGCTGTGTGACAGTGAAGCCGAATAGGAGCACCTTCCCCGTGCACAGGCGGTGCCAAGCGGCCCCTAAGTTTGCCCTTATGGAAGCTCCGGAGGAGGAGTGCGGGCGTGTGTCACACTTGGCCCGAATAGGAGCACCTTCCCCGGGCACAGACGGTGCCAAGCGGCCCCTAAGTTTGCCCAAATGGAAGCTCCGGAGGAGGAGTGCATGCTGCCTGACAGTGAAGCCGAATATGAGCACCTTCCCCGGGCACAGGCGGTGCCAAGCGGCCCCTAAGTTTGCCCTAATGGAAGCTCCGGACAGTGAAGCCGAATATGAGCACCTTCCCCGGGCACAGGCGGTGCCAAGTGGCCCCTAAGTCTACCCTCATGGAAGCTCCGGAGGAGGAGGGCGGGCGTGTGTCACACTTAGCCCGAATAGGAGCACCTTCCCCGGGCACAGACGGTGCCAAGCGGCCCCTAAGTTTGCCCAAATGGAAGCTCCGGAGGAGGAGTGCATGCTGCATGACAGTGAAGCCGAATAGGAGCACCTTCCCCGGGCACAGGCGGTGCCAAGCGGCCCCTAAGTTTGCCCTTATGGAAGCTCCGGAGGAGGAGTGCATGCTGTGTGACAGTGAAGCCGAATAGGAGCACCTTCCCCGGGCACAGACGGTGCCAAGCGGCCCCTAAGTTTGCCCTAATGGAAGCTCCGGAGGAGGAGTGCGGGCGTCTGTCACACTTAGCCCGAATAGGAGCACCTTCCCCGGGCACAGGCGGTGCCAAGCGGCCCCTAAGTTTGCCCTAATGGAAGCTCCGGACAGTGAAGCCGAATATGAGCACCTTCCCCGGGCACAGGCGGTGCCAAGTGGCCCCTAAGTCTACCCTCATGGAAGCTCCGGAGGAGGAGGGCGGGCGTGTGTCACACTTAGCCCGAATAGGAGCACCTTCCCCGGGCACAGACGGTGCCAAGCGGCCCCTAAGTTTGCCCAAATGGAAGCTCCGGAGGAGGAGTGCATGCTGCATGACAGTGAAGCCGAATAGGAGCACCTTCCCCGGGCACAGGCGGTGCCAAGCGGCCCCTAAGTTTGCCCTTATGGAAGCTCCGGAGGAGGAGTGCATGCTGTGTGACAGTGAAGCCGAATAGGAGCACCTTCCCCGGGCACAGACGGTGCCAAGCGGCCCCTAAGTTTGCCCTAATGGAAGCTCCGGAGGAGGAGTGCGGGCGTCTGTCACACTTAGCCCGAATAGGAGCACCTTCCCCGGGCACAGGCGGTGCCAAGCGGCCCCTAAGTTTGCCCTAATGGAAGCTCCGGACAGTGAAGCCGAATATGAGCACCTTCCCCGGGCACAGGCGGTGCCAAGTGGCCCCTAAGTCTACCCTCATGGAAGCTCCGGAGGAGGAGGGCGGGCGTGTGTCACACTTAGCCCGAATAGGAGCACCTTCCCCGGGCACAGACGGTGCCAAGCGGCCCCTAAGTTTGCCCAAATGGAAGCTCCGGAGGAGGAGTGCATGCTGCATGACAGTGAAGCCGAATAGGAGCACCTTCCCCGGGCACAGGCGGTGCCAAGCGGCCCCTAAGTTTGCCCTTATGGAAGCTCCGGAGGAGGAGTGCATGCTGTGTGACAGTGAAGCCGAATAGGAGCACCTTCCCCGGGCACAGACGGTGCCAAGCGGCCCCTAAGTTTGCCCTAATGGAAGCTCCGGAGGAGGAGTGCGGGCGTCTGTCACACTTAGCCCGAATAGGAGCACCTTCCCCGGGCACGGGAGGTGCCAAGCGGCCCCTAAGTCTACCCTCATGGAATCTCCGGAGGAGGAGGGCGGGCGTGTGTCACACTTGGCCCGAATAGGAGCACCTTCCCCGGGCACAGACGGTGCCAAGCGGCCCCTAAGTTTGCCCTTATGGAAGCTCCGGAGGAGGAGTGCATGCTGTGTGACAGTGAAGCCGAATAGGAGCACCTTCCCCGGGCACAGACGGTGCCAAGCGGCCCCTAAGTTTGCCCTTATGGAAGCTCCGGAGGAGGAGTGCATGCTGTGTGACAGTGAAGCCGAATAGGAGCACCTTCCCCGGGCACAGACGGTGCCAAGCGGCCCCTAAGTTTGCCCTTATGGAAGCTCCGGAGGAGGAGTGCATGCTGTGTGACAGTGAAGCCGAATAGGAGCACCTTCCCCGGGCACAGACGGTGCCAAGCGGCCCTTAAGTCTACCCTCATGGAAGCTCCGGAGGAGGGCGGGCGTGTGTCACACTTGGCCCGAATAGGAGCACCTTCCCCGGGCACAGGCGGTGCCAAGCGGCCCCTAAGTTTGCCCAAATGGAAGCTCCGGAGGAGGAGTGCGGGCGTGTGTCACACTTGGCCCGAATAGGAGCACCTTCCCCGGGCACAGGCGGTGCCAAGCGGCCCCTAAGTTTACCCTCATGGAAACTCCGGAGGAGGAGGGCGGGCGTGTGTCACACTTGGCCCGAATATGAGGACCTTCCCCGGGCACAGGCCGTGCCAAGCGGCCCCTAAGTCTACCCTTATGGAAGCTCCGGAGGAGGAGTGCATGCTGCCTGACAGTGAAGCCGAATAGGAGCACCTTCCCCGGGCACAGACGGTGCCAAGCGGCCCCTAAGTTTGCCCTTATGGAAGCTCCGGAGGAGGAGTGCATGCTGTGTGACAGTGAAGCCGAATAGGAGCACCTTCCCCGGGCACAGACGGTGCCAAGCGGCCCCTAAGTCTACCCTTATGGAAGCTCCGGAGGAGGAGTGCGGGCGTGTGTCACACTTGGCCCGAATAGGAGCACCTTCCCCGGGCACAGACGGTGCCAAGCGGCCCCTAAGTTTGCCCTTATGGAAGCTCCGGAGGAGGAGTGCATGCTGTGTGACAGTGAAGCCGAATAGGAGCACCTTCCCCGTGCACAGGCGGTGCCAAGCGGCCCCTAAGTTTGCCCTTATGGAAGCTCCGGAGGAGGAGTGCGGGCGTGTGTCACACTTGGCCCGAATAGGAGCACCTTCCCCGGGCACAGACGGTGCCAAGCGGCCCCTAAGTTTGCCCAAATGGAAGCTCCGGAGGAGGAGTGCATGCTGCCTGACAGTGAAGCCGAATATGAGCACCTTCCCCGGGCACAGGCGGTGCCAAGCGGCCCCTAAGTTTGCCCTAATGGAAGCTCCGGACAGTGAAGCCGAATATGAGCACCTTCCCCGGGCACAGGCGGTGCCAAGTGGCCCCTAAGTCTACCCTCATGGAAGCTCCGGAGGAGGAGGGCGGGCGTGTGTCACACTTAGCCCGAATAGGAGCACCTTCCCCGGGCACAGACGGTGCCAAGCGGCCCCTAAGTTTGCCCAAATGGAAGCTCCGGAGGAGGAGTGCATGCTGCATGACAGTGAAGCCGAATAGGAGCACCTTCCCCGGGCACAGGCGGTGCCAAGCGGCCCCTAAGTTTGCCCTTATGGAAGCTCCGGAGGAGGAGTGCATGCTGTGTGACAGTGAAGCCGAATAGGAGCACCTTCCCCGGGCACAGACGGTGCCAAGCGGCCCCTAAGTTTGCCCTAATGGAAGCTCCGGAGGAGGAGTGCGGGCGTCTGTCACACTTAGCCCGAATAGGAGCACCTTCCCCGGGCACAGGCGGTGCCAAGCGGCCCCTAAGTTTGCCCTAATGGAAGCTCCGGACAGTGAAGCCGAATATGAGCACCTTCCCCGGGCACAGGCGGTGCCAAGTGGCCCCTAAGTCTACCCTCATGGAAGCTCCGGAGGAGGAGGGCGGGCGTGTGTCACACTTAGCCCGAATAGGAGCACCTTCCCCGGGCACAGACGGTGCCAAGCGGCCCCTAAGTTTGCCCAAATGGAAGCTCCGGAGGAGGAGTGCATGCTGCATGACAGTGAAGCCGAATAGGAGCACCTTCCCCGGGCACAGGCGGTGCCAAGCGGCCCCTAAGTTTGCCCTTATGGAAGCTCCGGAGGAGGAGTGCATGCTGTGTGACAGTGAAGCCGAATAGGAGCACCTTCCCCGGGCACAGACGGTGCCAAGCGGCCCCTAAGTTTGCCCTAATGGAAGCTCCGGAGGAGGAGTGCGGGCGTCTGTCACACTTAGCCCGAATAGGAGCACCTTCCCCGGGCACGGGAGGTGCCAAGCGGCCCCTAAGTCTACCCTCATGGAATCTCCGGAGGAGGAGGGCGGGCGTGTGTCACACTTGGCCCGAATAGGAGCACCTTCCCCGGGCACAGACGGTGCCAAGCGGCCCCTAAGTTTGCCCTTATGGAAGCTCCGGAGGAGGAGTGCATGCTGTGTGACAGTGAAGCCGAATAGGAGCACCTTCCCCGGGCACAGACGGTGCCAAGCGGCCCCTAAGTTTGCCCTTATGGAAGCTCCGGAGGAGGAGTGCATGCTGTGTGACAGTGAAGCCGAATAGGAGCACCTTCCCCGGGCACAGACGGTGCCAAGCGGCCCCTAAGTCTAGCCTCATGGAAGCTCCGGAGGAGGAGGGCGGGCGTGTGTCACACTTGGCCCGAATAGGAGCACCTTCCCCGGGCACAGGCGGTGCCAAGCGGCCCCTAAGTTTGCCCTAATGGAAGCTCCGGAGGAGGAGTGCGGGCGTGTGTCACACTTAGCCCGGAGAGGAGCACCTTCCCCGGGCACAGGCGGTGCCAAGCGGCCCCTAAGTTTGCCCTAATGGAAGCTCCGGACAGTGAAGCCGAATATGAGCACCTTCCCCGGGCACAGGCGGTGCCAAGTGGCCCCTAAGTCTACCCTCATGGAAGCTCCGGAGGAGGAGGGCGGGCGTGTGTCACACTTAGCCCGAATAGGAGCACCTTCCCCGGGCACAGACGGTGCCAAGCGGCCCCTAAGTTTGCCCTTATGGAAGCTCCGGAGGAGGAGTGCATGCTGTGTGACAGTGAAGCCGAATAGGAGCACCTTCCCCGGGCACAGACGGTGCCAAGCGGCCCCTAAGTCTAGCCTCATGGAAGCTCCGGAGGAGGAGGGCGGGCGTGTGTCACACTTGGCCCGAATAGGAGCACCTTCCCCGGGCACAGGCGGTGCCAAGCGGCCCCTAAGTTTGCCCTAATGGAAGCTCCGGAGGAGGAGTGCGGGCGTGTGTCACACTTGGCCCGAATAGGAGCACCTTCCCCGGGCACAGGCGGTGCCAAGCGGCCCCTAAGTTTGCCCAAATGGAAGCTCCGGAGGAGGAGTGCGGGCGTGTGTCACACTTAGCCCGGAGAGGAGCACCTTCCCCGGGCACAGGCGGTGCCAAGCGGCCCCTAAGTTTGCCCTAATGGAAGCTCCGGACAGTGAAGCCGAATATGAGCACCTTCCCCGGGCACAGGCGGTGCCAAGTGGCCCCTAAGTCTACCCTCATGGAAGCTCCGGAGGAGGAGGGCGGGCGTGTGTCACACTTAGCCCGAATAGGAGCACCTTCCCCGGGCACAGACGGTGCCAAGCGGCCCCTAAGTTTGCCCAAATGGAAGCTCCGGAGGAGGAGTGCATGCTGCATGACAGTGAAGCCGAATAGGAGCACCTTCCCCGGGCACAGGCGGTGCCAAGCGGCCCCTAAGTTTGCCCTTATGGAAGCTCCGGAGGAGGAGTGCATGCTGTGTGACAGTGAAGCCGAATAGGAGCACCTTCCCCGGGCACAGACGGTGCCAAGCGGCCCCTAAGTTTGCCCTAATGGAAGCTCCGGAGGAGGAGTGCGGGCGTCTGTCACACTTAGCCCGAATAGGAGCACCTTCCCCGGGCACGGGAGGTGCCAAGCGGCCCCTAAGTCTACCCTCATGGAATCTCCGGAGGAGGAGGGCGGGCGTGTGTCACACTTGGCCCGAATAGGAGCACCTTCCCCGGGCACAGACGGTGCCAAGCGGCCCCTAAGTTTGCCCTTATGGAAGCTCCGGAGGAGGAGTGCATGCTGTGTGACAGTGAAGCCGAATAGGAGCACCTTCCCCGGGCACAGACGGTGCCAAGCGGCCCCTAAGTTTGCCCTTATGGAAGCTCCGGAGGAGGAGTGCATGCTGTGTGACAGTGAAGCCGAATAGGAGCACCTTCCCCGGGCACAGACGGTGCCAAGCGGCCCCTAAGTTTGCCCTTATGGAAGCTCCGGAGGAGGAGTGCATGCTGTGTGACAGTGAAGCCGAATAGGAGCACCTTCCCCGGGCACAGACGGTGCCAAGCGGCCCTTAAGTCTACCCTCATGGAAGCTCCGGAGGAGGGCGGGCGTGTGTCACACTTGGCCCGAATAGGAGCACCTTCCCCGGGCACAGGCGGTGCCAAGCGGCCCCTAAGTTTGCCCAAATGGAAGCTCCGGAGGAGGAGTGCGGGCGTGTGTCACACTTGGCCCGAATAGGAGCACCTTCCCCGGGCACAGGCGGTGCCAAGCGGCCCCTAAGTTTGCCCTCATGGAAACTCCGGAGGAGGAGGGCGGGCGTGTGTCACACTTGGCCCGAATATGAGGACCTTCCCCGGGCACAGGCCGTGCCAAGCGGCCCCTAAGTCTACCCTTATGGAAGCTCCGGAGGAGGAGTGCATGCTGCCTGACAGTGAAGCCGAATAGGAGCACCTTCCCCGGGCACAGACGGTGCCAAGCGGCCCCTAAGTTTGCCCTTATGGAAGCTCCGGAGGAGGAGTGCATGCTGTGTGACAGTGAAGCCGAATAGGAGCACCTTCCCCGGGCACAGACGGTGCCAAGCGGCCCCTAAGTCTACCCTTATGGAAGCTCCGGAGGAGGAGTGCGGGCGTGTGTCACACTTGGCCCGAATAGGAGCACCTTCCCCGGGCACAGACGGTGCCAAGCGGCCCCTAAGTTTGCCCTTATGGAAGCTCCGGAGGAGGAGTGCATGCTGTGTGACAGTGAAGCCGAATAGGAGCACCTTCCCCGTGCACAGGCGGTGCCAAGCGGCCCCTAAGTTTGCCCTTATGGAAGCTCCGGAGGAGGAGTGCGGGCGTGTGTCACACTTGGCCCGAATAGGAGCACCTTCCCCGGGCACAGACGGTGCCAAGCGGCCCCTAAGTTTGCCCAAATGGAAGCTCCGGAGGAGGAGTGCATGCTGCCTGACAGTGAAGCCGAATATGAGCACCTTCCCCGGGCACAGGCGGTGCCAAGCGGCCCCTAAGTTTGCCCTAATGGAAGCTCCGGACAGTGAAGCCGAATATGAGCACCTTCCCCGGGCACAGGCGGTGCCAAGTGGCCCCTAAGTCTACCCTCATGGAAGCTCCGGAGGAGGAGGGCGGGCGTGTGTCACACTTAGCCCGAATAGGAGCACCTTCCCCGGGCACAGACGGTGCCAAGCGGCCCCTAAGTTTGCCCAAATGGAAGCTCCGGAGGAGGAGTGCATGCTGCATGACAGTGAAGCCGAATAGGAGCACCTTCCCCGGGCACAGGCGGTGCCAAGCGGCCCCTAAGTTTGCCCTTATGGAAGCTCCGGAGGAGGAGTGCATGCTGTGTGACAGTGAAGCCGAATAGGAGCACCTTCCCCGGGCACAGACGGTGCCAAGCGGCCCCTAAGTTTGCCCTAATGGAAGCTCCGGAGGAGGAGTGCGGGCGTCTGTCACACTTAGCCCGAATAGGAGCACCTTCCCCGGGCACAGGCGGTGCCAAGCGGCCCCTAAGTTTGCCCTAATGGAAGCTCCGGACAGTGAAGCCGAATATGAGCACCTTCCCCGGGCACAGGCGGTGCCAAGTGGCCCCTAAGTCTACCCTCATGGAAGCTCCGGAGGAGGAGGGCGGGCGTGTGTCACACTTAGCCCGAATAGGAGCACCTTCCCCGGGCACAGACGGTGCCAAGCGGCCCCTAAGTTTGCCCAAATGGAAGCTCCGGAGGAGGAGTGCATGCTGCATGACAGTGAAGCCGAATAGGAGCACCTTCCCCGGGCACAGGCGGTGCCAAGCGGCCCCTAAGTTTGCCCTTATGGAAGCTCCGGAGGAGGAGTGCATGCTGTGTGACAGTGAAGCCGAATAGGAGCACCTTCCCCGGGCACAGACGGTGCCAAGCGGCCCCTAAGTTTGCCCTAATGGAAGCTCCGGAGGAGGAGTGCGGGCGTCTGTCACACTTAGCCCGAATAGGAGCACCTTCCCCGGGCACGGGAGGTGCCAAGCGGCCCCTAAGTCTACCCTCATGGAATCTCCGGAGGAGGAGGGCGGGCGTGTGTCACACTTGGCCCGAATAGGAGCACCTTCCCCGGGCACAGACGGTGCCAAGCGGCCCCTAAGTTTGCCCTTATGGAAGCTCCGGAGGAGGAGTGCATGCTGTGTGACAGTGAAGCCGAATAGGAGCACCTTCCCCGGGCACAGACGGTGCCAAGCGGCCCCTAAGTTTGCCCTTATGGAAGCTCCGGAGGAGGAGTGCATGCTGTGTGACAGTGAAGCCGAATAGGAGCACCTTCCCCGGGCACAGACGGTGCCAAGCGGCCCCTAAGTTTGCCCTTATGGAAGCTCCGGAGGAGGAGTGCATGCTGTGTGACAGTGAAGCCGAATAGGAGCACCTTCCCCGGGCACAGACGGTGCCAAGCGGCCCTTAAGTCTACCCTCATGGAAGCTCCGGAGGAGGGCGGGCGTGTGTCACACTTGGCCCGAATAGGAGCACCTTCCCCGGGCACAGGCGGTGCCAAGCGGCCCCTAAGTTTGCCCAAATGGAAGCTCCGGAGGAGGAGTGCGGGCGTGTGTCACACTTGGCCCGAATAGGAGCACCTTCCCCGGGCACAGGCGGTGCCAAGCGGCCCCTAAGTTTACCCTCATGGAAACTCCGGAGGAGGAGGGCGGGCGTGTGTCACACTTGGCCCGAATATGAGGACCTTCCCCGGGCACAGGCCGTGCCAAGCGGCCCCTAAGTCTACCCTTATGGAAGCTCCGGAGGAGGAGTGCATGCTGCCTGACAGTGAAGCCGAATAGGAGCACCTTCCCCGGGCACAGACGGTGCCAAGCGGCCCCTAAGTTTGCCCTTATGGAAGCTCCGGAGGAGGAGTGCATGCTGTGTGACAGTGAAGCCGAATAGGAGCACCTTCCCCGGGCACAGACGGTGCCAAGCGGCCCCTAAGTCTACCC
This sequence comes from Idiotropiscis lumnitzeri, assembly GCF_059441095.1. Taxonomy (NCBI): domain Eukaryota; kingdom Metazoa; phylum Chordata; class Actinopteri; order Syngnathiformes; family Syngnathidae; genus Idiotropiscis; species Idiotropiscis lumnitzeri. The sequence continues at coordinate 114,271 of NC_142412.1, forward strand.
TTATGGAAGCTCCGGAGGAGGAGTGCGGGCGTGTGTCACACTTGGCCCGAATAGGAGCACCTTCCCCGGGCACAGACGGTGCCAAGCGGCCCCTAAGTTTGCCCTTATGGAAGCTCCGGAGGAGGAGTGCATGCTGTGTGACAGTGAAGCCGAATAGGAGCACCTTCCCCGTGCACAGGCGGTGCCAAGCGGCCCCTAAGTTTGCCCTTATGGAAGCTCCGGAGGAGGAGTGCGGGCGTGTGTCACACTTGGCCCGAATAGGAGCACCTTCCCCGGGCACAGACGGTGCCAAGCGGCCCCTAAGTTTGCCCAAATGGAAGCTCCGGAGGAGGAGTGCATGCTGCCTGACAGTGAAGCCGAATATGAGCACCTTCCCCGGGCACAGGCGGTGCCAAGCGGCCCCTAAGTTTGCCCTAATGGAAGCTCCGGACAGTGAAGCCGAATATGAGCACCTTCCCCGGGCACAGGCGGTGCCAAGTGGCCCCTAAGTCTACCCTCATGGAAGCTCCGGAGGAGGAGGGCGGGCGTGTGTCACACTTAGCCCGAATAGGAGCACCTTCCCCGGGCACAGACGGTGCCAAGCGGCCCCTAAGTTTGCCCAAATGGAAGCTCCGGAGGAGGAGTGCATGCTGCATGACAGTGAAGCCGAATAGGAGCACCTTCCCCGGGCACAGGCGGTGCCAAGCGGCCCCTAAGTTTGCCCTTATGGAAGCTCCGGAGGAGGAGTGCATGCTGTGTGACAGTGAAGCCGAATAGGAGCACCTTCCCCGGGCACAGACGGTGCCAAGCGGCCCCTAAGTTTGCCCTAATGGAAGCTCCGGAGGAGGAGTGCGGGCGTCTGTCACACTTAGCCCGAATAGGAGCACCTTCCCCGGGCACAGGCGGTGCCAAGCGGCCCCTAAGTTTGCCCTAATGGAAGCTCCGGACAGTGAAGCCGAATATGAGCACCTTCCCCGGGCACAGGCGGTGCCAAGTGGCCCCTAAGTCTACCCTCATGGAAGCTCCGGAGGAGGAGGGCGGGCGTGTGTCACACTTAGCCCGAATAGGAGCACCTTCCCCGGGCACAGACGGTGCCAAGCGGCCCCTAAGTTTGCCCAAATGGAAGCTCCGGAGGAGGAGTGCATGCTGCATGACAGTGAAGCCGAATAGGAGCACCTTCCCCGGGCACAGGCGGTGCCAAGCGGCCCCTAAGTTTGCCCTTATGGAAGCTCCGGAGGAGGAGTGCATGCTGTGTGACAGTGAAGCCGAATAGGAGCACCTTCCCCGGGCACAGACGGTGCCAAGCGGCCCCTAAGTTTGCCCTAATGGAAGCTCCGGAGGAGGAGTGCGGGCGTCTGTCACACTTAGCCCGAATAGGAGCACCTTCCCCGGGCACGGGAGGTGCCAAGCGGCCCCTAAGTCTACCCTCATGGAATCTCCGGAGGAGGAGGGCGGGCGTGTGTCACACTTGGCCCGAATAGGAGCACCTTCCCCGGGCACAGACGGTGCCAAGCGGCCCCTAAGTTTGCCCTTATGGAAGCTCCGGAGGAGGAGTGCATGCTGTGTGACAGTGAAGCCGAATAGGAGCACCTTCCCCGGGCACAGACGGTGCCAAGCGGCCCCTAAGTTTGCCCTTATGGAAGCTCCGGAGGAGGAGTGCATGCTGTGTGACAGTGAAGCCGAATAGGAGCACCTTCCCCGGGCACAGACGGTGCCAAGCGGCCCCTAAGTCTAGCCTCATGGAAGCTCCGGAGGAGGAGGGCGGGCGTGTGTCACACTTGGCCCGAATAGGAGCACCTTCCCCGGGCACAGGCGGTGCCAAGCGGCCCCTAAGTTTGCCCTAATGGAAGCTCCGGAGGAGGAGTGCGGGCGTGTGTCACACTTAGCCCGGAGAGGAGCACCTTCCCCGGGCACAGGCGGTGCCAAGCGGCCCCTAAGTTTGCCCTAATGGAAGCTCCGGACAGTGAAGCCGAATATGAGCACCTTCCCCGGGCACAGGCGGTGCCAAGTGGCCCCTAAGTCTACCCTCATGGAAGCTCCGGAGGAGGAGGGCGGGCGTGTGTCACACTTAGCCCGAATAGGAGCACCTTCCCCGGGCACAGACGGTGCCAAGCGGCCCCTAAGTTTGCCCTTATGGAAGCTCCGGAGGAGGAGTGCATGCTGTGTGACAGTGAAGCCGAATAGGAGCACCTTCCCCGGGCACAGACGGTGCCAAGCGGCCCCTAAGTCTAGCCTCATGGAAGCTCCGGAGGAGGAGGGCGGGCGTGTGTCACACTTGGCCCGAATAGGAGCACCTTCCCCGGGCACAGGCGGTGCCAAGCGGCCCCTAAGTTTGCCCTAATGGAAGCTCCGGAGGAGGAGTGCGGGCGTGTGTCACACTTGGCCCGAATAGGAGCACCTTCCCCGGGCACAGGCGGTGCCAAGCGGCCCCTAAGTTTGCCCAAATGGAAGCTCCGGAGGAGGAGTGCGGGCGTGTGTCACACTTGGCCCGAATATGAGCACCTTCCCCGGGCACAGGCGGTGCCAAGCGGCCCCTAAGTTTGCCCAAATGGAAGCTCCGGAGGAGGAGGGCGGGCGTGTGTCACACTTGGCCCGAATATGAGCACCTTCCCCGGGCACAGGCGGTGCCAAGCGGCCCCTAAGTTTGCCCAAATGGAAGCTCCGGAGGAGGAGGGCGGGCGTGTGTCACACTTGGCCCGAATAGGAGCACCTTCCCCGGGCACAGACGGTGCCAAGCGGCCCCTAAGTTTGCCCTAATGGAAGCTCCGGAGGAGGAGTGCATGCTGCCTGACAGTGAAGCCGACTATGGAAGCTCCGGAGGAGGAGTGCATGCTGTGTGACAGTGAAGCCGAATAGGAGCACCTTCCCCGGGCACAGGCGGTGCCAAGCGGCCCCTAAGTTTGCCCAAATGGAAGCTCCGGAGGAGGAGTGCGGGCGTGTGTCACACTTAGCCCGAATAGGAGCACCTTCCCCGGGCACAGGCGGTGCCAAGCGGCCCCTAAGTTTGCCCAAATGGAAGCTCCGGAGGAGGAGTGCATGCTGTGTGACAGTAAAGCCGAATATGAGCACCTTCCCCGGGCACAGACGGTGCCAAGCGGCCCCTAAGTTTGCCCTAATGGAAGCTCCGGAGGAGGAGTGCATGCTGCCTGACAGTGAAGCCGAATATGAGCACCTTCCCCGGGCACAGGCGGTGCCAAGCGGCCCCTAAGTTTGCCCTTATGGAAGCTCCGGAGGAGGAGTGCATGCTGTGTGACAGTGAAGCCGAATAGGAGCACCTTCCCCGGGCACAGGCGGTGCCAAGCGGCCCCTAAGTTTGCCCTTATGGAAGCTCCGGAGGAGGAGTGCATGCTGTGTGACAGTGAAGCCGAATAGGAGCACCTTCCCCGGGCACAGGCGGTGCCAAGCGGCCCCTAAGTTTGCCCAAATGGAAGCTCCGGAGGAGGAGTGCGGGCGTGTGTCACACTTAGCCCGAATAGGAGCACCTTCCCCGGGCACAGGCGGTGCCAAGCGGCCCCTAAGTTTGCCCAAATGGAAGCTCCGGAGGAGGAGTGCATGCTGTGTGACAGTGAAGCCGAATATGAGCACCTTCCCCGGGCACAGACGGTGCCAAGCGGCCCCTAAGTTTGCCCAAATGGAAGCTCCGGAGGAGGAGTGCTTGCTGCCTGACAGTGAAGCCGAATATGAGCACCTTCCCCGGGCACAGGCGGTGCCAAGCGGCCCCTAAGTTTACCCTCATGGAAGCTCCGGAGGAGGAGTGCGGGCGTGTGTCACACTTGGCCCGAATAGGAGCACCTTCCCCGGGCACGGGCGGTGCCAAGCGGCCCCTAAGTCGGTAAAGGTTGAAATAAGTAAATAAATACAAAAAGGACGAGGGGGGGGAAAAAAAAGGCAAAAACGTATAAAATTCCCCCATTCATTTCAATGGGCTCGGCCGAATTGGGCTTGCGGGACCGCCGAGGGCACGCCGGAGGGCGGTTGAGTCGGTAAAAGTTGAAATAAATGAATAAATACAAAAAGAACGAGGGGGGGAAAAAAGGCAAAAACGTATAAAATTCCCCCATTCATTTCAATGGGCTCGGCCGAATTGGGCTTGCGGGACCGCCGAGGGCACGCCGGAGGGCGGTTGAGTCGGTAAAAGTTGAAATAAATGAATAAATACAAAAAGAACGAGGGGGGGAAAAAAAAGGCTAAAACGTATAAAATTCCCCCATTCATTTCAATGGGCTCGGCCGAATTGGGCTTGCGGGACCGCCGAGGGCACGCCGGAGGGCGGTTGAGTCGGTAAAAGTTGAAATAAATGAATAAATACAAAAAGAACGAGGGGGGGAAAAAAGGCAAAAACGTATAAAATTCCCCCATTCATTTCAATGGGCTCGGCTAAAATGGGCCTGCAGTACTGCCGAGAGGCCGCCGGAGGACGCCCTAGTAGGCAAACGTTGATCCCCACACACGAGGGGTCAGTTAGGCGACCAGGGGTAGCGTTTAGGCGACCAGGGGTAGCGTTTAGGTGACCAGGGGTAGCGTTTAGGCGACCAGGGGTAGCGTTTAGGTGACCAGGGGTAGCGTTTAGGCGACCAGGGGTAGCGTTTAGGCGACCAGGGGTAGCGTTTAGGCGACCAGGGGTAGCTTTTAGGCGACCAGGGGTAGCTTTTAGGCGACCAGGGGTAGCGTTTAGGCGACCAGGGGCGTTGCAGTTCCGCCGAATTGCATTAGGGGCGCTGCAGTAGGCAAACGTTCATCCCCCCTAGTCAGAGGGTCATTTGCCTACTTCCCAGGTTTACCCGGGTTTTCCAAAACACCTGGGGCACATTTTCAGGGATCACGTTTTTAGAAACAAAAATATTCATAATTTCTTCTAAGTCCCCTTTCCAGCGGGGAACTTTGAAACATTGTATCCGACCACTGAAGGCTGTTGGCGGGCACGGCGCGGCAAACAGCCCGCACTCAGGCATGGAGCTCCGGGGAAAGTTGCCTAATTTCTTCTAAGTCCCCTTTCCAGCGGGGAACTTTGAAACATTGTATCCGACCGTGGAAGGCTGTTGGCGGGCACGGCGCGGCTCATAGCCGGCCCTCGGGCACGGAGCTCCGGGGGAATTTTACTCAATTCTTCTAAGTCCCCTTTCCAGCGGGGAACTTTGAAACATTGTATCCGACCGTGGAAGGCTGTTGGCGGGCACGGCGCGGCTCATAGCCGGCCCTCGGGCACGGAGCTCCGGGTGAATTTTCACAAATTTCTTCTAAGTCCCCTTTCCAGCGGGGAACTTTGAAACATTGTATCCGACCGTGGAAGGCTGTTGGCGGGCACGGCGCGGCTCATAGCCGGCCCTCGGGCACGGAGCTCCGGGTGAATTTTTACAAATTTCTTCTAAGTCCCCTTTCCAGCGGGGAACTTTGAAACATTGTATCCGACCGTGGAAGGCTGTTGGCGGGCGCGGCGCGGCTCATAGCCGGCCCTCAGGCACGGAGCTCCGGGTGAATTTTCACAAATTTCTTCTAAGTCCCCTTTCCAGCGGGGAACTTTGAAACATTGTATCCGACCGTGGAAGGCTGTTGGCGGGCACGGCGCGGCTCATAGCCGGCCCTCGGGCACGGAGCTCCGGGTGAATTTTCACAAATTTCTTCTAAGTCCCCTTTCCAGCGGGGAACTTTGAAACATTGTATCCGACCGTGGAAGGCTGTTGGCGGGCACGGCGCGGCTCATAGCCGGCCCTCGGGCACGGAGCTCCGGGTGAATTTTACAAATTTCTTCTAAGTCCCCTTTCCAGCGGGGAACTTTGAAACATTGTATCCGACCAAAGGAAGGCTGTTGGCGGGCGCGGCGCGGCTCATAGCCGGCCCTCGGGCACGGAGCTCCGGGTGAATTTTACAAATATCTTCTAAGTCCCCTTTCCAGCGGGGAACTTTGAAACATTGTATCCGACCGTGGAAGGCTGTTGGCGGGCACGGCGCGGCTCATAGCCGGCCCTCGGGCACGGAGCTCCGGGTGAATTTTCACAAATTTCTTCTAAGTCCCCTTTCCAGCGGGGAACTTTGAAACATTGTATCCGACCGTGGAAGGCTGTTGGCGGGCACGGCGCGGCTCATAGCCGGCCCTCAGGCACGGAGCTCCGGGTGAATTTTCACAAATTTCTTCTAAGTCCCCTTTCCAGCGGGGAACTTTGAAACATTGTATCCGACCGTGGAAGGCTGTTGGCGGGCACGGCGCGGCTCATAGCCGGCCCTCGGGCACGGAGCTCCGGGTGAATTTTACAAATTTCTTCTAAGTCCCCTTTCCAGCGGGGAACTTTGAAACATTGTATCCGACCGTGGAAGGCTGTTGGCGGGCACGGCGCGGCTCATAGCCGGCCCTCAGGCACGGAGCTCCGGGTGAATTTTCACAAATTTCTTCTAAGTCCCCTTTCCAGCGGGGAACTTTGAAACATTGTATCCGACCGTGGAAGGCTGTTGGCGGGCACGGCGCGGCTCATAGCCGGCCCTCGGGCACGGAGCTCCGGGTGAATTTTACAAATTCCTTCTAAGTCCCCTTTCCAGCGGGGAACTTTGAAACATTGTATCCGACCAAAGGAAGGCTGTTGGCGGGCGCGGCGCGGCTCATAGCCGGCCCTCGGGCACGGAGCTCCGGGTGAATTTTACAAATATCTTCTAAGTCCCCTTTCCAGCGGGGAACTTTGAAACATTGTATCCGACCGTGGAAGGCTGTTGGCGGGCACGGCGCGGCTCATAGCCGGCCCTCGGGCACGGAGCTCCGGGTGAATTTTCACAAATTTCTTCTAAGTCCCCTTTCCAGCGGGGAACTTTGAAACATTGTATCCGACCGTGGAAGGCTGTTGGCGGGCACGGCGCGGCTCATAGCCGGCCCTCAGGCACGGAGCTCCGGGTGAATTTTCACAAATTTCTTCTAAGTCCCCTTTCCAGCGGGGAACTTTGAAACATTGTATCCGACCGTGGAAGGCTGTTGGCGGGCACGGCGCGGCTCATAGCCGGCCCTCGGGCACGGAGCTCCGGGTGAATTTTACAAATTTCTTCTAAGTCCCCTTTCCAGCGGGGAACTTTGAAACATTGTATCCGACCAAAGGAAGGCTGTTGGCGGGCGCGGCGCGGCTCATAGCCGGCCCTCGGGCACGGAGCTCCGGGTGAATTTTACAAATATCTTCTAAGTCCCCTTTCCAGCGGGGAACTTTGAAACATTGTATCCGACCGTGGAAGGCTGTTGGCGGGCACGGCGCGGCTCATAGCCGGCCCTCGGGCACGGAGCTCCGGGTGAATTTTCACAAATTTCTTCTAAGTCCCCTTTCCAGCGGGGAACTTTGAAACATTGTATCCGACCGTGGAAGGCTGTTGGCGGGCACGGCGCGGCTCATAGCCGGCCCTCAGGCACGGAGCTCCGGGTGAATTTTCACAAATTTCTTCTAAGTCCCCTTTCCAGCGGGGAACTTTGAAACATTGTATCCGACCGTGGAAGGCTGTTGGCGGGCACGGCGCGGCTCATAGCCGGCCCTCGGGCACGGAGCTCCGGGTGAATTTTACAAATTTCTTCTAAGTCCCCTTTCCAGCGGGGAACTTTGAAACATTGTATCCGACCAAAGGAAGGCTGTTGGCGGGCGCGGCGCGGCTCATAGCCGGCCCTCGGGCACGGAGCTCCGGGTGAATTTTACAAATATCTTCTAAGTCCCCTTTCCAGCGGGGAACTTTGAAACATTGTATCCGACCGTGGAAGGCTGTTGGCGGGCACGGCGCGGCTCATAGCCGGCCCTCGGGCACGGAGCTCCGGGGGAATTTGCCTCATTTCTTCTAAGTCCCCTTTCCAGCGGGGAACTTGCAAACATTGTATCCGACCGTGGAAGGCTGTTGGCGGGCACGGCGCGGCTCATAGCCGGCCCTCGGGCACGGAGCTCCGGGTGAATTTTACAAATTTCTTCTAAGTCCCCTTTCCAGCGGGGACCTTTCAAACATTGTATCCGACCAAAGGAAGGCTGTTGGCGGACGCGGCGCGGCTCACAGCCCGCACTCAGGCACGGAGCTCCGGGGAAATTTGCCTCATTTCTTCTAAGTCCCCTTTCCAGCGGGGAACTTTGAAACATTGTATCCGACCACTGAAGGCTGTTGGCGGGCGCGGCGCGGCTCACAGCCCGCCCTCAGGCACGGAGCTCCGGGTGAATTTTTACAAATTCCTTCTAAGTCCCCTTTCCAGCGGGGAACTTTGAAACATTGTATCCGACCAAAGGAAGGCTGTTGGCGGGCGCGGCGCGGCTCACAGCCCGCCCTCAGGCACGGAGCTCCGGGGAAATTTGCCTCATTTCTTCTAAGTCCCCTTTCCAGCGGGGACCTTTCAAACATTGTATCCGACCACTGAAGGCTGTTGGCGGACGCGGCGCGGCTCACAGCCCGCCCTCAGGCACGGAGCTCCGGGGAAATTTGCCTCATTTCTTCTAAGTCCCCTTTCCAGCGGGGAACTTTCAAACATTGTATCCGACCACTGAAGGCTGTTGGCGGGCGCGGCGCGGCTCACAGCCCGCACTCAGGCACGGAGCTCCGGGGAAATTTGCCTCATTTCTTCTAAGTCCCCTTTCCAGCGGGGACCTTTCAAACATTGTATCCGACCACTGAAGGCTGTTGGCGGACGCGGCGCGGCTCACAGCCCGCCCTCAGGCACGGAGCTCCGGGGAAATTTGCCTCATTTCTTCTAAGTCCCCTTTCCAGCGGGGAACTTTCAAACATTGTATCCGACCACTGAAGGCTGTTGGCGGGCGCGGCGCGGCTCACAGCCCGCACTCAGGCACGGAGCTCCGGGGAAATTTGCCTCATTTCTTCTAAGTCCCCTTTCCAGCGGGGACCTTTCAAACATTGTATCCGACCACTGAAGGCTGTTGGCGGACGCGGCGCGGCTCACAGCCCGCCCTCAGGCACGGAGCTCCGGGGAAATTTGCCTCATTTCTTCTAAGTCCCCTTTCCAGCGGGGAACTTTCAAACATTGTATCCGACCACTGAAGGCTGTTGGCGGGCGCGGCGCGGCTCACAGCCCGCACTCAGGCACGGAGCTCCGGGGAAATTTGCCTCATTTCTTCTAAGTCCCCTTTCCAGCGGGGACCTTTCAAACATTGTATCCGACCACTGAAGGCTGTTGGCGGACGCGGCGCGGCTCACAGCCCGCCCTCAGGCACGGAGCTCCGGGGAAATTTGCCTCATTTCTTCTAAGTCCCCTTTCCAGCGGGGAACTTTCAAACATTGTATCCGACCACTGAAGGCTGTTGGCGGGCGCGGCGCGGCTCACAGCCCGCACTCAGGCACGGAGCTCCGGGGAAATTTGCCTCATTTCTTCTAAGTCCCCTTTCCAGCGGGGACCTTTCAAACATTGTATCCGACCACTGAAGGCTGTTGGCGGACGCGGCGCGGCTCACAGCCCGCCCTCAGGCACGGAGCTCCGGGGAAATTTGCCTCATTTCTTCTAAGTCCCCTTTCCAGCGGGGAACTTTCAAACATTGTATCCGACCACTGAAGGCTGTTGGCGGGCGCGGCGCGGCTCACAGCCCGCACTCAGGCACGGAGCTCCGGGGAAATTTGCCTCATTTCTTCTAAGTCCCCTTTCCAGCGGGGACCTTTCAAACATTGTATCCGACCACTGAAGGCTGTTGGCGGACGCGGCGCGGCTCACAGCCCGCCCTCAGGCACGGAGCTCCGGGGAAATTTGCCTCATTTCTTCTAAGTCCCCTTTCCAGCGGGGAACTTTCAAACATTGTATCCGACCACTGAAGGCTGTTGGCGGGCGCGGCGCGGCTCACAGCCCGCACTCAGGCACGGAGCTCCGGGGAAATTTGCCTCATTTCTTCTAAGTCCCCTTTCCAGCGGGGACCTTTCAAACATTGTATCCGACCACTGAAGGCTGTTGGTGGACGCGGCGCGGCTCACAGCCCGCCCTCAGGCACGGAGCTCCGGGGAAATTTGCCTCATTTCTTCTAAGTCCCCTTTCCAGCGGGGACCTTTCAAACATTGTATCCGACCACTGAAGGCTGTTGGCGGACGCGGCGCGGCTCACAGCCCGCCCTCAGGCACGGAGCTCCGGGGAAATTTGCCTCATTTCTTCTAAGTCCCCTTTCCAGCGGGGACCTTTCAAACATTGTATCCGACCACTGAAGGCTGTTGGCGGACGCGGCGCGGCTCACAGCCCGCCCTCAGGCACGGAGCTCCGGGGGAATTTGCCCCCTCATTTCTTCTAAGTCCCCTTTAGGCGACCAGGGGTTGACAATTTAGGTGACCAGGGGTTGACAATTTAGGCGACCAGGGGTGACTTTTAGGCGACCAGGGGTGAGGTTTAGGCGACCAGGGGTGAGGTTTAGGCGACCAGGGGTAGCGTTTAGGCGACCAGGGGCGTTGCAGTTCCGCCGAATTGCATTAGGGGCGCTGCAGTAGGCAAACGTTTTTACCCCTAGTCAGAGGGTCATTTGCCTACTTCCCAGGTTTACCCGGGTTTTCCAAAACACCTGGGGCACATTTTTAGGAACCACGTTTTTAGTAACAAAAATTCTTCTATGTCCACCTCCGTGAAAGAAATTGCCCAATGGTTCCCGCGGAAGAGAGCTGCCAGGCGGACGCATACTGCAATAACGGCCGCCCTGGCGCTCTGGTGGATGTTATCCTCGAAATTTCTTCTATGTGCCCATTCCAGCGGGCAACTTGCGAACAATGGTGTCCGACCATGGAAGGCTGTTGGCGGACGCGGCGCGGCTCACAGCCCGCCCTCAGGCACGGAGCTC
>NC_142412.1:137500-150000 GCF_059441095.1 Idiotropiscis lumnitzeri
CCTTCCCCGGGCACAGACGGTGCCAAGCGGCCCCTAAGTTTGCCCTAATGGAAGCTCCGGAGGAGGAGTGCGGGCGTCTGTCACACTTAGCCCGAATAGGAGCACCTTCCCCGGGCACGGGAGGTGCCAAGCGGCCCCTAAGTCTACCCTCATGGAATCTCCGGAGGAGGAGGGCGGGCGTGTGTCACACTTGGCCCGAATAGGAGCACCTTCCCCGGGCACAGACGGTGCCAAGCGGCCCCTAAGTTTGCCCTTATGGAAGCTCCGGAGGAGGAGTGCATGCTGTGTGACAGTGAAGCCGAATAGGAGCACCTTCCCCGGGCACAGACGGTGCCAAGCGGCCCCTAAGTTTGCCCTTATGGAAGCTCCGGAGGAGGAGTGCATGCTGTGTGACAGTGAAGCCGAATAGGAGCACCTTCCCCGGGCACAGACGGTGCCAAGCGGCCCCTAAGTTTGCCCTTATGGAAGCTCCGGAGGAGGAGTGCATGCTGTGTGACAGTGAAGCCGAATAGGAGCACCTTCCCCGGGCACAGACGGTGCCAAGCGGCCCTTAAGTCTACCCTCATGGAAGCTCCGGAGGAGGGCGGGCGTGTGTCACACTTGGCCCGAATAGGAGCACCTTCCCCGGGCACAGGCGGTGCCAAGCGGCCCCTAAGTTTGCCCAAATGGAAGCTCCGGAGGAGGAGTGCGGGCGTGTGTCACACTTGGCCCGAATAGGAGCACCTTCCCCGGGCACAGGCGGTGCCAAGCGGCCCCTAAGTTTACCCTCATGGAAACTCCGGAGGAGGAGGGCGGGCGTGTGTCACACTTGGCCCGAATATGAGGACCTTCCCCGGGCACAGGCCGTGCCAAGCGGCCCCTAAGTCTACCCTTATGGAAGCTCCGGAGGAGGAGTGCATGCTGCCTGACAGTGAAGCCGAATAGGAGCACCTTCCCCGGGCACAGACGGTGCCAAGCGGCCCCTAAGTTTGCCCTTATGGAAGCTCCGGAGGAGGAGTGCATGCTGTGTGACAGTGAAGCCGAATAGGAGCACCTTCCCCGGGCACAGACGGTGCCAAGCGGCCCCTAAGTCTACCCTTATGGAAGCTCCGGAGGAGGAGTGCGGGCGTGTGTCACACTTGGCCCGAATAGGAGCACCTTCCCCGGGCACAGACGGTGCCAAGCGGCCCCTAAGTTTGCCCTTATGGAAGCTCCGGAGGAGGAGTGCATGCTGTGTGACAGTGAAGCCGAATAGGAGCACCTTCCCCGTGCACAGGCGGTGCCAAGCGGCCCCTAAGTTTGCCCTTATGGAAGCTCCGGAGGAGGAGTGCGGGCGTGTGTCACACTTGGCCCGAATAGGAGCACCTTCCCCGGGCACAGACGGTGCCAAGCGGCCCCTAAGTTTGCCCAAATGGAAGCTCCGGAGGAGGAGTGCATGCTGCCTGACAGTGAAGCCGAATATGAGCACCTTCCCCGGGCACAGGCGGTGCCAAGCGGCCCCTAAGTTTGCCCTAATGGAAGCTCCGGACAGTGAAGCCGAATATGAGCACCTTCCCCGGGCACAGGCGGTGCCAAGTGGCCCCTAAGTCTACCCTCATGGAAGCTCCGGAGGAGGAGGGCGGGCGTGTGTCACACTTAGCCCGAATAGGAGCACCTTCCCCGGGCACAGACGGTGCCAAGCGGCCCCTAAGTTTGCCCAAATGGAAGCTCCGGAGGAGGAGTGCATGCTGCATGACAGTGAAGCCGAATAGGAGCACCTTCCCCGGGCACAGGCGGTGCCAAGCGGCCCCTAAGTTTGCCCTTATGGAAGCTCCGGAGGAGGAGTGCATGCTGTGTGACAGTGAAGCCGAATAGGAGCACCTTCCCCGGGCACAGACGGTGCCAAGCGGCCCCTAAGTTTGCCCTAATGGAAGCTCCGGAGGAGGAGTGCGGGCGTCTGTCACACTTAGCCCGAATAGGAGCACCTTCCCCGGGCACAGGCGGTGCCAAGCGGCCCCTAAGTTTGCCCTAATGGAAGCTCCGGACAGTGAAGCCGAATATGAGCACCTTCCCCGGGCACAGGCGGTGCCAAGTGGCCCCTAAGTCTACCCTCATGGAAGCTCCGGAGGAGGAGGGCGGGCGTGTGTCACACTTAGCCCGAATAGGAGCACCTTCCCCGGGCACAGACGGTGCCAAGCGGCCCCTAAGTTTGCCCAAATGGAAGCTCCGGAGGAGGAGTGCATGCTGCATGACAGTGAAGCCGAATAGGAGCACCTTCCCCGGGCACAGGCGGTGCCAAGCGGCCCCTAAGTTTGCCCTTATGGAAGCTCCGGAGGAGGAGTGCATGCTGTGTGACAGTGAAGCCGAATAGGAGCACCTTCCCCGGGCACAGACGGTGCCAAGCGGCCCCTAAGTTTGCCCTAATGGAAGCTCCGGAGGAGGAGTGCGGGCGTCTGTCACACTTAGCCCGAATAGGAGCACCTTCCCCGGGCACGGGAGGTGCCAAGCGGCCCCTAAGTCTACCCTCATGGAATCTCCGGAGGAGGAGGGCGGGCGTGTGTCACACTTGGCCCGAATAGGAGCACCTTCCCCGGGCACAGACGGTGCCAAGCGGCCCCTAAGTTTGCCCTTATGGAAGCTCCGGAGGAGGAGTGCATGCTGTGTGACAGTGAAGCCGAATAGGAGCACCTTCCCCGGGCACAGACGGTGCCAAGCGGCCCCTAAGTTTGCCCTTATGGAAGCTCCGGAGGAGGAGTGCATGCTGTGTGACAGTGAAGCCGAATAGGAGCACCTTCCCCGGGCACAGACGGTGCCAAGCGGCCCCTAAGTCTAGCCTCATGGAAGCTCCGGAGGAGGAGGGCGGGCGTGTGTCACACTTGGCCCGAATAGGAGCACCTTCCCCGGGCACAGGCGGTGCCAAGCGGCCCCTAAGTTTGCCCTAATGGAAGCTCCGGAGGAGGAGTGCGGGCGTGTGTCACACTTAGCCCGGAGAGGAGCACCTTCCCCGGGCACAGGCGGTGCCAAGCGGCCCCTAAGTTTGCCCTAATGGAAGCTCCGGACAGTGAAGCCGAATATGAGCACCTTCCCCGGGCACAGGCGGTGCCAAGTGGCCCCTAAGTCTACCCTCATGGAAGCTCCGGAGGAGGAGGGCGGGCGTGTGTCACACTTAGCCCGAATAGGAGCACCTTCCCCGGGCACAGACGGTGCCAAGCGGCCCCTAAGTTTGCCCTTATGGAAGCTCCGGAGGAGGAGTGCATGCTGTGTGACAGTGAAGCCGAATAGGAGCACCTTCCCCGGGCACAGACGGTGCCAAGCGGCCCCTAAGTCTAGCCTCATGGAAGCTCCGGAGGAGGAGGGCGGGCGTGTGTCACACTTGGCCCGAATAGGAGCACCTTCCCCGGGCACAGGCGGTGCCAAGCGGCCCCTAAGTTTGCCCTAATGGAAGCTCCGGAGGAGGAGTGCGGGCGTGTGTCACACTTGGCCCGAATAGGAGCACCTTCCCCGGGCACAGGCGGTGCCAAGCGGCCCCTAAGTTTGCCCAAATGGAAGCTCCGGAGGAGGAGTGCGGGCGTGTGTCACACTTGGCCCGAATATGAGCACCTTCCCCGGGCACAGGCGGTGCCAAGCGGCCCCTAAGTTTGCCCAAATGGAAGCTCCGGAGGAGGAGGGCGGGCGTGTGTCACACTTGGCCCGAATATGAGCACCTTCCCCGGGCACAGGCGGTGCCAAGCGGCCCCTAAGTTTGCCCAAATGGAAGCTCCGGAGGAGGAGGGCGGGCGTGTGTCACACTTGGCCCGAATAGGAGCACCTTCCCCGGGCACAGACGGTGCCAAGCGGCCCCTAAGTTTGCCCTAATGGAAGCTCCGGAGGAGGAGTGCATGCTGCCTGACAGTGAAGCCGACTATGGAAGCTCCGGAGGAGGAGTGCATGCTGTGTGACAGTGAAGCCGAATAGGAGCACCTTCCCCGGGCACAGGCGGTGCCAAGCGGCCCCTAAGTTTGCCCAAATGGAAGCTCCGGAGGAGGAGTGCGGGCGTGTGTCACACTTAGCCCGAATAGGAGCACCTTCCCCGGGCACAGGCGGTGCCAAGCGGCCCCTAAGTTTGCCCAAATGGAAGCTCCGGAGGAGGAGTGCATGCTGTGTGACAGTAAAGCCGAATATGAGCACCTTCCCCGGGCACAGACGGTGCCAAGCGGCCCCTAAGTTTGCCCTAATGGAAGCTCCGGAGGAGGAGTGCATGCTGCCTGACAGTGAAGCCGAATATGAGCACCTTCCCCGGGCACAGGCGGTGCCAAGCGGCCCCTAAGTTTGCCCTTATGGAAGCTCCGGAGGAGGAGTGCATGCTGTGTGACAGTGAAGCCGAATAGGAGCACCTTCCCCGGGCACAGGCGGTGCCAAGCGGCCCCTAAGTTTGCCCTTATGGAAGCTCCGGAGGAGGAGTGCATGCTGTGTGACAGTGAAGCCGAATAGGAGCACCTTCCCCGGGCACAGGCGGTGCCAAGCGGCCCCTAAGTTTGCCCAAATGGAAGCTCCGGAGGAGGAGTGCGGGCGTGTGTCACACTTAGCCCGAATAGGAGCACCTTCCCCGGGCACAGGCGGTGCCAAGCGGCCCCTAAGTTTGCCCAAATGGAAGCTCCGGAGGAGGAGTGCATGCTGTGTGACAGTGAAGCCGAATATGAGCACCTTCCCCGGGCACAGACGGTGCCAAGCGGCCCCTAAGTTTGCCCAAATGGAAGCTCCGGAGGAGGAGTGCTTGCTGCCTGACAGTGAAGCCGAATATGAGCACCTTCCCCGGGCACAGGCGGTGCCAAGCGGCCCCTAAGTTTACCCTCATGGAAGCTCCGGAGGAGGAGTGCGGGCGTGTGTCACACTTGGCCCGAATAGGAGCACCTTCCCCGGGCACGGGCGGTGCCAAGCGGCCCCTAAGTTCGCCCAAATGGAAGCTCCGGAGGAGGAGTGCATGCTGCCTGACAGTGAAGCCGAATATGAGCACCTTCCCCGGGCACAGACGGTGCCAAGCGGCCCCTAAGTTTGCCCAAATGGAAGCTCCGGAGGAGGAGTGCATGCTGCCTGACAGTGAAGCCGAATATGAGCACCTTCCCCGGGCACAGGCGGTGCCAAGCGGCCCCTAAGTTTGCCCAAATGGAAGCTCCGGAGGAGGAGTGCGGGCGTGTGTCACACTTGGCCCGAATAGGAGCACCTTCCCCGGGCACGGGCGGTGCCAAGCGGCCCCTAAGTCGGTAAAGGTTGAAATAAGTAAATAAATACAAAAAGGACGAGGGGGGGGAAAAAAAAGGCAAAAACGTATAAAATTCCCCCATTCATTTCAATGGGCTCGGCCGAATTGGGCTTGCGGGACCGCCGAGGGCACGCCGGAGGGCGGTTGAGTCGGTAAAAGTTGAAATAAATGAATAAATACAAAAAGAACGAGGGGGGGAAAAAAGGCAAAAACGTATAAAATTCCCCCATTCATTTCAATGGGCTCGGCCGAATTGGGCTTGCGGGACCGCCGAGGGCACGCCGGAGGGCGGTTGAGTCGGTAAAAGTTGAAATAAATGAATAAATACAAAAAGAACGAGGGGGGGAAAAAAAAGGCTAAAACGTATAAAATTCCCCCATTCATTTCAATGGGCTCGGCCGAATTGGGCTTGCGGGACCGCCGAGGGCACGCCGGAGGGCGGTTGAGTCGGTAAAAGTTGAAATAAATGAATAAATACAAAAAGAACGAGGGGGGGAAAAAAGGCAAAAACGTATAAAATTCCCCCATTCATTTCAATGGGCTCGGCTAAAATGGGCCTGCAGTACTGCCGAGAGGCCGCCGGAGGACGCCCTAGTAGGCAAACGTTGATCCCCACACACGAGGGGTCAGTTAGGCGACCAGGGGTAGCGTTTAGGCGACCAGGGGTAGCGTTTAGGTGACCAGGGGTAGCGTTTAGGCGACCAGGGGTAGCGTTTAGGTGACCAGGGGTAGCGTTTAGGCGACCAGGGGTAGCGTTTAGGCGACCAGGGGTAGCGTTTAGGCGACCAGGGGTAGCTTTTAGGCGACCAGGGGTAGCTTTTAGGCGACCAGGGGTAGCGTTTAGGCGACCAGGGGCGTTGCAGTTCCGCCGAATTGCATTAGGGGCGCTGCAGTAGGCAAACGTTCATCCCCCCTAGTCAGAGGGTCATTTGCCTACTTCCCAGGTTTACCCGGGTTTTCCAAAACACCTGGGGCACATTTTCAGGGATCACGTTTTTAGAAACAAAAATATTCATAATTTCTTCTAAGTCCCCTTTCCAGCGGGGAACTTTGAAACATTGTATCCGACCACTGAAGGCTGTTGGCGGGCACGGCGCGGCAAACAGCCCGCACTCAGGCATGGAGCTCCGGGGAAAGTTGCCTAATTTCTTCTAAGTCCCCTTTCCAGCGGGGAACTTTGAAACATTGTATCCGACCGTGGAAGGCTGTTGGCGGGCACGGCGCGGCTCATAGCCGGCCCTCGGGCACGGAGCTCCGGGGGAATTTTACTCAATTCTTCTAAGTCCCCTTTCCAGCGGGGAACTTTGAAACATTGTATCCGACCGTGGAAGGCTGTTGGCGGGCACGGCGCGGCTCATAGCCGGCCCTCGGGCACGGAGCTCCGGGTGAATTTTCACAAATTTCTTCTAAGTCCCCTTTCCAGCGGGGAACTTTGAAACATTGTATCCGACCGTGGAAGGCTGTTGGCGGGCACGGCGCGGCTCATAGCCGGCCCTCGGGCACGGAGCTCCGGGTGAATTTTTACAAATTTCTTCTAAGTCCCCTTTCCAGCGGGGAACTTTGAAACATTGTATCCGACCGTGGAAGGCTGTTGGCGGGCGCGGCGCGGCTCATAGCCGGCCCTCAGGCACGGAGCTCCGGGTGAATTTTCACAAATTTCTTCTAAGTCCCCTTTCCAGCGGGGAACTTTGAAACATTGTATCCGACCGTGGAAGGCTGTTGGCGGGCACGGCGCGGCTCATAGCCGGCCCTCGGGCACGGAGCTCCGGGTGAATTTTCACAAATTTCTTCTAAGTCCCCTTTCCAGCGGGGAACTTTGAAACATTGTATCCGACCGTGGAAGGCTGTTGGCGGGCACGGCGCGGCTCATAGCCGGCCCTCGGGCACGGAGCTCCGGGTGAATTTTACAAATTTCTTCTAAGTCCCCTTTCCAGCGGGGAACTTTGAAACATTGTATCCGACCAAAGGAAGGCTGTTGGCGGGCGCGGCGCGGCTCATAGCCGGCCCTCGGGCACGGAGCTCCGGGTGAATTTTACAAATATCTTCTAAGTCCCCTTTCCAGCGGGGAACTTTGAAACATTGTATCCGACCGTGGAAGGCTGTTGGCGGGCACGGCGCGGCTCATAGCCGGCCCTCGGGCACGGAGCTCCGGGTGAATTTTCACAAATTTCTTCTAAGTCCCCTTTCCAGCGGGGAACTTTGAAACATTGTATCCGACCGTGGAAGGCTGTTGGCGGGCACGGCGCGGCTCATAGCCGGCCCTCAGGCACGGAGCTCCGGGTGAATTTTCACAAATTTCTTCTAAGTCCCCTTTCCAGCGGGGAACTTTGAAACATTGTATCCGACCGTGGAAGGCTGTTGGCGGGCACGGCGCGGCTCATAGCCGGCCCTCGGGCACGGAGCTCCGGGTGAATTTTACAAATTTCTTCTAAGTCCCCTTTCCAGCGGGGAACTTTGAAACATTGTATCCGACCGTGGAAGGCTGTTGGCGGGCACGGCGCGGCTCATAGCCGGCCCTCAGGCACGGAGCTCCGGGTGAATTTTCACAAATTTCTTCTAAGTCCCCTTTCCAGCGGGGAACTTTGAAACATTGTATCCGACCGTGGAAGGCTGTTGGCGGGCACGGCGCGGCTCATAGCCGGCCCTCGGGCACGGAGCTCCGGGTGAATTTTACAAATTTCTTCTAAGTCCCCTTTCCAGCGGGGAACTTTGAAACATTGTATCCGACCAAAGGAAGGCTGTTGGCGGGCGCGGCGCGGCTCATAGCCGGCCCTCGGGCACGGAGCTCCGGGTGAATTTTACAAATATCTTCTAAGTCCCCTTTCCAGCGGGGAACTTTGAAACATTGTATCCGACCGTGGAAGGCTGTTGGCGGGCACGGCGCGGCTCATAGCCGGCCCTCGGGCACGGAGCTCCGGGTGAATTTTCACAAATTTCTTCTAAGTCCCCTTTCCAGCGGGGAACTTTGAAACATTGTATCCGACCGTGGAAGGCTGTTGGCGGGCACGGCGCGGCTCATAGCCGGCCCTCAGGCACGGAGCTCCGGGTGAATTTTCACAAATTTCTTCTAAGTCCCCTTTCCAGCGGGGAACTTTGAAACATTGTATCCGACCGTGGAAGGCTGTTGGCGGGCACGGCGCGGCTCATAGCCGGCCCTCGGGCACGGAGCTCCGGGTGAATTTTACAAATTTCTTCTAAGTCCCCTTTCCAGCGGGGAACTTTGAAACATTGTATCCGACCAAAGGAAGGCTGTTGGCGGGCGCGGCGCGGCTCATAGCCGGCCCTCGGGCACGGAGCTCCGGGTGAATTTTACAAATATCTTCTAAGTCCCCTTTCCAGCGGGGAACTTTGAAACATTGTATCCGACCGTGGAAGGCTGTTGGCGGGCACGGCGCGGCTCATAGCCGGCCCTCGGGCACGGAGCTCCGGGTGAATTTTCACAAATTTCTTCTAAGTCCCCTTTCCAGCGGGGAACTTTGAAACATTGTATCCGACCGTGGAAGGCTGTTGGCGGGCACGGCGCGGCTCATAGCCGGCCCTCAGGCACGGAGCTCCGGGTGAATTTTCACAAATTTCTTCTAAGTCCCCTTTCCAGCGGGGAACTTTGAAACATTGTATCCGACCGTGGAAGGCTGTTGGCGGGCACGGCGCGGCTCATAGCCGGCCCTCGGGCACGGAGCTCCGGGTGAATTTTACAAATTTCTTCTAAGTCCCCTTTCCAGCGGGGAACTTTGAAACATTGTATCCGACCAAAGGAAGGCTGTTGGCGGGCGCGGCGCGGCTCATAGCCGGCCCTCGGGCACGGAGCTCCGGGTGAATTTTACAAATATCTTCTAAGTCCCCTTTCCAGCGGGGAACTTTGAAACATTGTATCCGACCGTGGAAGGCTGTTGGCGGGCACGGCGCGGCTCATAGCCGGCCCTCGGGCACGGAGCTCCGGGGGAATTTGCCTCATTTCTTCTAAGTCCCCTTTCCAGCGGGGAACTTGCAAACATTGTATCCGACCGTGGAAGGCTGTTGGCGGGCACGGCGCGGCTCATAGCCGGCCCTCGGGCACGGAGCTCCGGGTGAATTTTACAAATTTCTTCTAAGTCCCCTTTCCAGCGGGGACCTTTCAAACATTGTATCCGACCAAAGGAAGGCTGTTGGCGGACGCGGCGCGGCTCACAGCCCGCACTCAGGCACGGAGCTCCGGGGAAATTTGCCTCATTTCTTCTAAGTCCCCTTTCCAGCGGGGAACTTTGAAACATTGTATCCGACCACTGAAGGCTGTTGGCGGGCGCGGCGCGGCTCACAGCCCGCCCTCAGGCACGGAGCTCCGGGTGAATTTTTACAAATTCCTTCTAAGTCCCCTTTCCAGCGGGGAACTTTGAAACATTGTATCCGACCAAAGGAAGGCTGTTGGCGGGCGCGGCGCGGCTCACAGCCCGCCCTCAGGCACGGAGCTCCGGGGAAATTTGCCTCATTTCTTCTAAGTCCCCTTTCCAGCGGGGACCTTTCAAACATTGTATCCGACCACTGAAGGCTGTTGGCGGACGCGGCGCGGCTCACAGCCCGCCCTCAGGCACGGAGCTCCGGGGAAATTTGCCTCATTTCTTCTAAGTCCCCTTTCCAGCGGGGAACTTTCAAACATTGTATCCGACCACTGAAGGCTGTTGGCGGGCGCGGCGCGGCTCACAGCCCGCACTCAGGCACGGAGCTCCGGGGAAATTTGCCTCATTTCTTCTAAGTCCCCTTTCCAGCGGGGACCTTTCAAACATTGTATCCGACCACTGAAGGCTGTTGGCGGACGCGGCGCGGCTCACAGCCCGCCCTCAGGCACGGAGCTCCGGGGAAATTTGCCTCATTTCTTCTAAGTCCCCTTTCCAGCGGGGAACTTTCAAACATTGTATCCGACCACTGAAGGCTGTTGGCGGGCGCGGCGCGGCTCACAGCCCGCACTCAGGCACGGAGCTCCGGGGAAATTTGCCTCATTTCTTCTAAGTCCCCTTTCCAGCGGGGACCTTTCAAACATTGTATCCGACCACTGAAGGCTGTTGGCGGACGCGGCGCGGCTCACAGCCCGCCCTCAGGCACGGAGCTCCGGGGAAATTTGCCTCATTTCTTCTAAGTCCCCTTTCCAGCGGGGAACTTTCAAACATTGTATCCGACCACTGAAGGCTGTTGGCGGGCGCGGCGCGGCTCACAGCCCGCACTCAGGCACGGAGCTCCGGGGAAATTTGCCTCATTTCTTCTAAGTCCCCTTTCCAGCGGGGACCTTTCAAACATTGTATCCGACCACTGAAGGCTGTTGGCGGACGCGGCGCGGCTCACAGCCCGCCCTCAGGCACGGAGCTCCGGGGAAATTTGCCTCATTTCTTCTAAGTCCCCTTTCCAGCGGGGAACTTTCAAACATTGTATCCGACCACTGAAGGCTGTTGGCGGGCGCGGCGCGGCTCACAGCCCGCACTCAGGCACGGAGCTCCGGGGAAATTTGCCTCATTTCTTCTAAGTCCCCTTTCCAGCGGGGACCTTTCAAACATTGTATCCGACCACTGAAGGCTGTTGGCGGGCACGGCGCGGCTCATAGCCGGCCCTCAGGCACGGAGCTCCGGGTGAATTTTCACAAATTTCTTCTAAGTCCCCTTTCCAGCGGGGAACTTTGAAACATTGTATCCGACCGTGGAAGGCTGTTGGCGGGCACGGCGCGGCTCATAGCCGGCCCTCGGGCACGGAGCTCCGGGTGAATTTTACAAATTTCTTCTAAGTCCCCTTTCCAGCGGGGAACTTTGAAACATTGTATCCGACCGTGGAAGGCTGTTGGCGGGCACGGCGCGGCTCATAGCCGGCCCTCGGGCACGGAGCTCCGGGTGAATTTTCACAAATTTCTTCTAAGTCCCCTTTCCAGCGGGGAACTTTGAAACATTGTATCCGACCGTGGAAGGCTGTTGGCGGGCACGGCGCGGCTCATAGCCGGCCCTCAGCAACGGAGCTCCGGGTGAATTTTTACAAATTTCTTCTAAGTCCCCTTTCCAGCGGGGAACTTTGAAACATTGTATCCGACCACTGAAGGCTGTTGGCGGGCGCGGCGCGGCTCACAGCCCGCCCTCAGGCACGGAGCTCCGGGGAAATTTGCCTCATTTCTTCTAAGTCCCCTTTCCAGCGGGGACCTTTCAAACATTGTATCCGACCACTGAAGGCTGTTGGCGGACGCGGCGCGGCTCACAGCCCGCCCTCAGGCACGGAGCTCCGGGGAAATTTGCCTCATTTCTTCTAAGTCCCCTTTCCAGCGGGGACCTTTCAAACATTGTATCCGACCACTGAAGGCTGTTGGCGGACGCGGCGCGGCTCACAGCCCGCCCTCAGGCACGGAGCTCCGGGGGAATTTGCCCCCTCATTTCTTCTAAGTCCCCTTTAGGCGACCAGGGGTTGACAATTTAGGTGACCAGGGGTTGACAATTTAGGCGACCAGGGGTGACTTTTAGGCGACCAGGGGTGAGGTTTAGGCGACCAGGGGTGAGGTTTAGGCGACCAGGGGTAGCGTTTAGGCGACCAGGGGCGTTGCAGTTCCGCCGAATTGCATTAGGGGCGCTGCAGTAGGCAAACGTTTTTACCCCTAGTCAGAGGGTCATTTGCCTACTTCCCAGGTTTACCCGGGTTTTCCAAAACACCTGGGGCACATTTTTAGGAACCACGTTTTTAGTAACAAAAATTCTTCTATGTCCACCTCCGTGAAAGAAATTGCCCAATGGTTCCCGCGGAAGAGAGCTGCCAGGCGGACGCATACTGCAATAACGGCCGCCCTGGCGCTCTGGTGGATGTTATCCTCGAAATTTCTTCTATGTGCCCATTCCAGCGGGCAACTTGCGAACAATGGTGTCCGACCATGGAAGGCTGTTGGCGGACGCGGCGCGGCTCACAGCCCGCCCTCAGGCACGGAGCTCCGGGGGAATTTTCCCCTCATTTCTTCTAAGTCCCCATTCCAGCGGGGAGCTTGCAAACGTGGTATCCGACCACTGAAGGCTGTTGGCGGGCACGGCCCCACCAGCGCAACACGGCACTTCCTATGACTCGGGTCCGACGCAGGAGGAGCGGTCCTCCCGGCCCCACCACACGGCACTTCCTATGACTCGGGTCCGACGCAGGAGGAGCGGTCCTCCCGGCCCCGCCACACGGCACTTCCTATGACTCGGGTCCGACGCAGGAGGAGCGGTCCTCCCGGCCCCGCCACACGGCACTTCCCATGACTCGGGTCCGACGCAGGAGGAGCGGTCCTCCCGGCCCCACCACCGCCACACGGCACTTCCCATGACCCGGGTCCGAC
>NC_142412.1:160000-167500 GCF_059441095.1 Idiotropiscis lumnitzeri
GCCGAGTGGCCCTCAAGTTCAACCGTGTGGATGCTCCGTCGGGGACGGCCCGGCGTTCGTGAAAGTCAGGCCGAAGAGGACGGCCTTCTCCCGGACACAAGTTGGGCCGAGTGGCCCTCAAGTTCAACCGCGTGGATGCTCCGTCGGGGACGGCCCGGCGTTCGTGAAAGTCAGGCCGAAGAGGACGGCCTTCTCCCGGACGCGAGGTGCGGGGGACCTGCCCCTGGTTAGGTGACCAGGGGTAAGGGCGTGAGTAAGAATTTGCACTAAGTCCAACAGGAGACTGGGGGCCGGCGTCTGTGAAAGTCAGGCCGAAGAGGACGGCCTTCCCCCGGACGCGAGGTGGGCCGAGTGGCCCCTAAGTTCAACCGCGTGGAGGCTCCGGAGGAGACAGGCCGGCGTCCGTGAAAGTCAGGCCGAAGAGGACGGCCTTCCCCCGGACGCGAGGTGGGCCGAGTGGCCCCTAAGTTCAACCGCGTGGAGGCTCCGGAGGAGACAGGCCGGCGTCCGTGAAAGTCAGGCCGAAGAGGACGGCCTTCCCCCGGACGCGAGGTGGGCCGAGTGGCCCCTAAGTTCAACCGCGTGGAGGCTCCGGAGGAGACAGGCCGGCGTCCGTGAAAGTCAGGCCGAAGAGGACGGCCTTCCCCCGGACGCGAGGTGGGCCGAGTGGCCCCTAAGTTCAACCGCGTGGAGGCTCCGGAGGAGACAGGCCGGCATCCGTGAAAGTCAGGCCGAAGAGGACGGCCTTCCCCCGGACGCGAGGTGGGCCGAGTGGCCCCTAAGTTCAACCGCGTGGAGGCTCCGGAGGAGACAGGCCGGCATCCGTGAAAGTCAGGCCGAAGAGGACGGCCTTCCCCCGGACGCGAGGTGGGCCGAGTGGCCCCTAAGTTCAACCGCGTGGAGGCTCCGGAGGAGACAGGCCGGCATCCGTGAAAGTCAGGCCGAAGAGGACGGCCTTCCCCCGGACGCGAGGTGGGCCGAGTGGCCCCTAAGTTCAACCGCGTGGAGGCTCCGGAGGAGACAGGCCGGCGTCCGTGAAAGTCAGGCCGAAGAGGATGGCCTCCCCCCGGACGCGAGGTGGGCCGAATTGCACTAAGTGCGACCAGGGGTTGGACGTTTAGGCGACCAGGGGTGGGCCACTTAGGCGACCAGGGGTGGGCCACTTAGGCGACCAGGGGTGGGCTACTTAGGCGACCAGGGGTGGGCTACTTAGGCGACCAGGGGTGGGCAACTTAGGTGACCAGGGGTGGGCCGTTTAGGTGACCAGGGGTAAGGGGTTTAGGCGACCAGGGGTGGGATGTTTAGGTGACCAGGGGTGGGACGTTTAGGTGACCAGGGGTGGGACGTTTAGGTGACCAGGGGTGGGACGTTTAGGTGACCAGGGGTGGGCCACTTAGGCGACCAGGGGTAAGGGGTTTAGGTGACCAGGGGTAAGGGGTTTAGGCGACCAGGGGTGAGACGTTTAGGCGACCAGGGGTAAGGGGTTTAGGTGACCAGGGGTAAGGGGGTTAGGCGACCTGGGGCTGGAGAGGAGCACCTTCCCCGGGCACAGGCAGGGAGCGAGCGCCCACCCCCAGCTCCATCGCTCCGGGGGTAATAGGCCGGCGTCTGCCACACTTAGCCCGGAGAGGAGCACCTTCCCCGGGCACGGGCGGGGAGCGAGCGCCCCCGGCTCCATCGCTCCGGGGGTAATAGGCCGGCGTCTGCCACACTTAGGCCGGAGAGGAGCACCTTCCCCGGGCACGGGCGGGGAGCGAGCGCCCCCCAGCTCCATCGCTCCGGGGGTAATAGGCCGGCGTCTGCCACACTTAGCCCGGAGAGGAGCACCTTCCCCGGGCACGGGCGGGGAGCGAGCGCCCCCCAGCTCCATCGCTCCGGGGGTAATAGGCCGGCGTCTGCCACACTTAGGCCGGAGAGGAGCACCTTCCCCGGGCACGGGCGGGGAGCGAGCGCCCCCAGCTCCATCGCTCCGGGGGTAATAGGCCGGCGTCTGCCACACTTAGGCCGGAGAGGAGCACCTTCCCCGGGCACAGGCGGTGCCAAGCGGCCCCTAAGTTTGCCCTTATGGAAGCTCCGGAGGAGGAGTGCATGCTGTGTGACAGTGAAGCCGAATATGAGCACCTTCCCCGGGCACAGACGGTGCCAAGCGGCCCCTAAGTTTACCCTCATGGAAGCTCCGGAGGAGGAGTGCGGGCGTGTGTCACACTTGGCCCGAATAGGAGCACCTTCCCCGGGCACGGGCGGTGCCAAGCGGCCCCTAAGTTTGCCCTTATGGAAGCTCCGGAGGAGGAGTGCATGCTGCCTGACAGTGAAGCCGAATAGGAGCACCTTCCCCGGGCACAGACGGTGCCAAGCGGCCCCTAAGTTTGCCCTAATGGAAGCTCCGGACAGTGAAGCCGAATATGAGCACCTTCCCCGGGCACAGGCGGTGCCAAGTGGCCCCTAAGTCTACCCTCATGGAAGCTCCGGAGGAGGAGGGCGGGCGTGTGTCACACTTAGCCCGAATAGGAGCACCTTCCCCGGGCACAGGCGGTGCCAAGCGGCCCCTAAGTTTGCCCTAATGGAAGCTCCGGAGGAGGAGTGCGGGCGTGTGTCACACTTGGCCCGAATATGAGCACCTTCCCCGGGCACAGGCGGTGCCAAGTGGCCCCTAAGTCTACCCTCATGGAAGCTCCGGAGGAGGAGGGCGGGCGTGTGTCACACTTGGCCCGAATAGGAGCACCTTCCCCGGGCACAGACGGTGCCAAGCGGCCCCTAAGTTTGCCCAAATGGAAGCTCCGGAGGAGGAGTGCATGCTGTGTGACAGTGAAGCCGAATATGAGCACCTTCCCCGGGCACAGGCGGTGCCAAGCGGCCCCTAAGTTTACACTCATGGAAGCTCCGGAGGAGGAGGGCGGGCGTGTGTCACACTTGGCCCGAATAGGAGCACCTTCCCCGGGCACGGGCGGTGCCAAGCGGCCCCTAAGTTTGCCCTTATGGAAGCTCCGGAGGAGGAGTGCATGCTGCCTGACAGTGAAGCCGAATAGGAGCACCTTCCCC
This sequence comes from Idiotropiscis lumnitzeri, assembly GCF_059441095.1. NCBI lineage: Eukaryota > Metazoa > Chordata > Actinopteri > Syngnathiformes > Syngnathidae > Idiotropiscis > Idiotropiscis lumnitzeri. The sequence continues at coordinate 163,040 of NC_142412.1, forward strand.
GGGCACAGGCGGTGCCAAGCGGCCCCTAAGTTTGCCCAAATGGAAGCTCCGGAGGAGGAGTGCATGCTGCATGACAGTGAAGCCGAATAGGAGCACCTTCCCCGGGCACAGACGGTGCCAAGCGGCCCCTAAGTTTGCCCTAATGGAAGCTCCGGGGGAGGAGTGCGGGCGTGTGTCACACTTAGCCCGGAGAGGAGCACCTTCCCCGGGCACAGGCGGTGCCAAGCGGCCCCTAAGTTTGCCCTAATGGAAGCTCCGGACAGTGAAGCCGAATATGAGCACCTTCCCCGGGCACAGGCGGTGCCAAGTGGCCCCTAAGTCTACCCTCATGGAAGCTCCGGAGGAGGAGGGCGGGCGTGTGTCACACTTAGCCCGAATAGGAGCACCTTCCCCGGGCACAGGCGGTGCCAAGCGGCCCCTAAGTTTGCCCTAATGGAAGCTCCGGACAGTGAAGCCGAATATGAGCACCTTCCCCGGGCACAGGCGGTGCCAAGTGGCCCCCTAAGTCTACCCTCATGGAAGCTCCGGAGGAGGAGGGCGGGCGTGTGTCACACTTAGCCCGAATAGGAGCACCTTCCCCGGGCACAGGCGGTGCCAAGCGGCCCCTAAGTTTGCCCTAATGGAAGCCCCGGACAGTGAAGCCGAATATGAGCACCTTCCCCGGGCACAGGCGGTGCCAAGTGGCCCCTAAGTCTACCCTCATGGAAGCTCCGGAGGAGGAGGGCGGGCGTGTGTCACACTTAGCCCGAATAGGAGCACCTTCCCCGGGCACAGGCGGTGCCAAGCGGCCCCTAAGTTTGCCCAAATGGAAGCTCCGGAGGAGGAGTGCATGCTGCATGACAGTGAAGCCGAATAGGAGCACCTTCCCCGGGCACAGACGGTGCCAAGCGGCCCCTAAGTTTGCCCAAATGGAAGCTCCGGAGGAGGAGTGCATGCTGCCTGACAGTGAAGCCGAATAGGAGCACCTTCCCCGGGCACAGGCGGTGCCAAGCGGCCCCTAAGTTTGCCCAAATGGAAGCTCCGGAGGAGGAGTGCATGCTGCCTGACAGTGAAGCCGAATAGGAGCACCTTCCCCGGGCACAGGCGGTGCCAAGCGGCCCCTAAGTTTGCCCAAATGGAAGCTCCGGAGGAGGAGTGCATGCTGCCTGACAGTGAAGCCGAATAGGAGCACCTTCCCCGGGCACAGGCGGTGCCAAGCGGCCCCTAAGTTTGCCCAAATGGAAGCTCCGGAGGAGGAGTGCATGCTGCCTGACAGTGAAGCCGAATAGGAGCACCTTCCCCGGGCACAGGCGGTGCCAAGCGGCCCCTAAGTTTGCCCTAATGGAAGCTCCGGAGGAGGAGTGCATGCTGTGTGACAGTGAAGCCGAATAGGAGCACCTTCCCCGGGCACGGGCGGTGCCAAGCGGCCCCTAAGTCGGTAAAGGTTGAAATAAGTAAATAAATACAAAAAGGACGAGGGGGTGGAAAAAAAAGGCAAAAACGTATAAAATTCCCCCATTCATTTCAATGGGCTCGGCCGAATTGGGCTTGCGGGACCGCCGAGGGCACGCCGGAGGGCGGTTGAGTCGGTAAAAGTTGAAATAAATGAATAAATACAAAAAGAACGAGGGGGGGAAAAAAAAGGCAAAAACGTATAAAATTCCCCCATTCATTTCAATGGGCTCGGCCGAATTGGGCTTGCGGGACCGCCGAGGGCACGCCGGAGGGCGGTTGAGTCGGTAAAAGTTGAAATAAATGAATAAATACAAAAAGAACGAGGGGGGGAAAAAAAGGCAAAAACGTATAAAATTCCCCCATTCATTTCAATGGGCTCGGCTAAAATGGGCCTGCAGTACTGCCGAGAGGCCGCCGGAGGACGCCCTAGTAGGCAAACGTTGATCCCCACACACGAGGGGTCAGTTAGGCGACCAGGGGTAGCGTTTAGGCGACCAGGGGTAGTGTTTAGGTGACCAGGGGTAGCGTTTAGGCGACCAGGGGTAGCGTTTAGGTGACCAGGGGTAGCGTTTAGGTGACCAGGGGTAGCGTTTAGGCGACCAGGGGTAGCGTTTAGGCGACCAGGGGTAGCGTTTAGGCGACCAGGGGTAGCTTTTAGGCGACCAGGGGTAGCTTTTAGGCGACCAGGGGTAGCGTTTAGGCGACCAGGGGCGTTGCAGTTCCGCCGAATTGCATTAGGGGCGCTGCAGTAGGCAAACGTTCATCCCCCCTAGTCAGAGGGTCATTTGCCTACTTCCCAGGTTTACCCGGGTTTTCCAAAACACCTGGGGCACATTTTCAGGGATCACGTTTTTAGAAACAAAAATATTCATAATTTCTTCTAAGTCCCCTTTCCAGCGGGGAACTTTGAAACATTGTATCCGACCACTGAAGGCTGTTGGCGGGCACGGCGCGGCAAACAGCCCGCACTCAGGCATGGAGCTCCGGGGAAAGTTGCCTAATTTCTTCTAAGTCCCCTTTCCAGCGGGGAACTTTGAAACATTGTATCCGACCGTGGAAGGCTGTTGGCGGGCACGGCGCGGCTCATAGCCGGCCCTCGGGCACGGAGCTCCGGGTGAATTTTCACAAATTTCTTCTAAGTCCCCTTTCCAGCGGGGAACTTTGAAACATTGTATCCGACCGTGGAAGGCTGTTGGCGGGCACGGCGCGGCTCATAGCCGGCCCTCGGGCACGGAGCTCCGGGTGAATTTTCACAAATTTCTTCTAAGTCCCCTTTCCAGCGGGGAACTTTGAAACATTGTATCCGACCGTGGAAGGCTGTTGGCGGGCACGGCGCGGCTCATAGCCGGCCCTCGGGCACGGAGCTCCGGGTGAATTTTCACAAATTTCTTCTAAGTCCCCTTTCCAGCGGGGAACTTTGAAACATTGTATCCGACCGTGGAAGGCTGTTGGCGGGCACGGCGCGGCTCATAGCCGGCCCTCGGGCACGGAGCTCCGGGTGAATTTTCACAAATTTCTTCTAAGTCCCCTTTCCAGCGGGGAACTTTGAAACATTGTATCCGACCGTGGAAGGCTGTTGGCGGGCACGGCGCGGCTCATAGCCGGCCCTCGGGCACGGAGCTCCGGGTGAATTTTCACAAATTTCTTCTAAGTCCCCTTTCCAGCGGGGAACTATGAAACATTGTATCCGACCGTGGAAGGCTGTTGGCGGGCACGGCGCGGCTCATAGCCGGCCCTCGGGCACGGAGCTCCGGGTGAATTTTACAAATTTCTTCTAAGTCCCCTTTCCAGCGGGGAACTTTGAAACATTGTATCCGACCAAAGGAAGGCTGTTGGCGGGCGCGGCGCGGCTCATAGCCGGCCCTCAGGCACGGAGCTCCGGGTGAATTTTTACTAATTTCTTCTAAGTCCCCTTTCCAGCGGGGAACTTTGAAACATTGTATCCGACCAAAGGAAGGCTGTTGGCGGGCACGGCGCGGCTCATAGCCGGCCCTCAGGCACGGAGCTCCGGGTGAATTTGCCCCCTCATTTCTTCTAAGTCCCCTTTAGGCGACCAGGGGTTGACAATTTAGGTGACCAGGGGTTGACAATTTAGGCGACCAGGGGTGACTTTTAGGCGACCAGGGGTGAGGTTTAGGCGACCAGGGGTGAGGTTTAGGCGACCAGGGGTAGCGTTTAGGCGACCAGGGGCGTTGCAGTTCCGCCGAATTGCATTAGGGGCGCTGCAGTAGGCAAACGTTTTTCCCCCTAGTCAGAGGGTCATTTGCCTACTTCCCAGGTTTACCCGGGTTTTCCAAAACACCTGGGGCACATTTTTAGGAACCACGTTTTTAGAAACAAAAATTCTTCTATGTCCACCTCCGTGAAAGAAATTGCCCAATGGTTCCCGCGGAAGAGAGCTGCCAGGCGGACGCATACTGCAATAACGGCCGCCCTGGCGCTCTGGTGGATGTTATCCTCGAAATTTCTTCTATGTGCCCATTCCAGCGGGCAACTTGCGAACAATGGTGTCCGACCATGGAAGGCTGTTGGCGGACGCGGCGCGGCTCACAGCCCGCCCTCAGGCACGGAGCTCCGGGGGAATTTTCCCCTCATTTCTTCTAAGTCCCCATTCCAGCGGGGAGCTTGCAAACGTGGTATCCGACCACTGAAGGCTGTTGGCGGGCACGGCCCCACCAGCGCAACACGGCACTTCCTATGACTCGGGTCCGACGCAGGAGGAGCGGTCCTCCCGGCCCCGCCACACGGCACTTCCTATGACTCGGGTCCGACGCAGGAGGAGCGGTCCTCCCGGCCCCGCCACACGGCACTTCCTATGACTCGGGTCCGACGCAGGAGGAGCGGTCCTCCCGGCCCCGCCACACGGCACTTCCTATGACTCGGGTCCGACGCAGCAGGAGCGGTCCTCCCGGCCCCGCCACACGGCACTTCCTATGACTCGGGTCCGACGCAGGAGGAGCGGTCCTCCCGGCCCCACCACCGCCACACGGCACTTCCCATGACCCGGGTCCGACGCAGGAGGAGCGG
>NC_142412.1:177500-190000 GCF_059441095.1 Idiotropiscis lumnitzeri
AAAGTTAGGCCGAAGAGGACGGCCTTCCCCCGGACGCGAGGTGGGCCGAGTGGCCCCTAAGTTCAACCGCGTGGAGGCTCCGGAGGAGACAGGCCGGCGTCCGTGAAAGTCAGGCCGAAGAGGACGGACTTCCCCCGGACGCGAGGTGGGCCGAGTGGCCCCTAAGTTCAACCGCGTGGAGGCTCCGGAGGAGACAGGCCGGCATCCGTGAAAGTCAGGCCGAAGAGGACGGCCTTCCCCCGGACGCGAGGTGGGCCGAGTGGCCCCTAAGTTCAACCGCGTGGAGGCTCCGGAGGAGACAGGCCGGCGTCCGTGAAAGTCAGGCCGAAGAGGATGGCCTCCCCCCGGACGCGAGGTGGGCCGAATTGCACTAAGTGCGACCAGGGGTTGGACGTTTAGGTGACCAGGGGTGGGCCACTTAGGCGACCAGGGGTGGGCCACTTAGGCGACCAGGGGTGGGCCACTTAGGTGACCAGGGGCGGCAGGTTTAGGCGACCAGGGGTGGGCCACTTAGGCGACCAGGGGTGGCAGGTTTAGGCGACCAGGGGTGGGACGTTTAGGTGACCAGGGGTAGGACGTTTAGGCGACCAGGGGTGGGACGTTTAGGTGACCAGGGGTAAGGGGTTTAGGCGACCAGGGGTGGGATGTTTAGGTGACCAGGGGTGGGACGTTTAGGTGACCAGGGGTGGGCCACTTAGGCGACCAGGGGTAAGGGGTTTAGGTGACCAGGGGTAAGGGGTTTAGGTGACCAGGGGTAAGGGGTTTAGGCGACCAGGGGTGAGACGTTTAGGCGACCAGGGGTAAGGGGTTTAGGTGACCAGGGGTAAGGGGGTTAGGCGACCTGGGGCTGGAGAGGAGCACCTTCCCCGGGCACAGGCAGGGAGCGAGCGCCCACCCCCAGCTCCATCGCTCCGGGGGTAATAGGCCGGCGTCTGCCACACTTAGCCCGGAGAGGAGCACCTTCCCCGGGCACAGGCGGGGAGCGAGCGCCCCCCAGCTCCATCGCTCCGGGGGTAATAGGCCGGCGTCTGCCACACTTAGCCCGGAGAGGAGCACCTTCCCTGGGCACAGGCGGGGAGCGAGCGCCCCCCAGCTCCATCGCTCCGGGGGTAATAGGCCGGCGTCTGCCACACTTAGCCCGGAGATGAGCACCTTCCCCGGGCACAGGCAGGGAGCGAGCGCCCACCCCCAGCTCCATCGCTCCGGGGGTAATAGGCCGGCGTCTGTCACACTTAGCCCGAATAGGAGCATCTTCCCCGGGCACGGGAGGTGCCAAGCGGCCCCTAAGTCTACCCTCATGGAAGCTCCGGAGGAGGAGTGCGGGCGTGTGTCACACTTAGCCCGAATAGGAGCACCTTCCCCGGGCACGGGAGGTGCCAAGCGGCCCCTAAGTCTACCCTCATGGAAGCTCCGGAGGAGGAGGGCGGGCGTGTGTCACACTTGGCCCGAATAGGAGCACCTTCCCCGGGCACAGACGGTGCCAAGCGGCCCCTAAGTTTGCCCTTATGGAAGCTCCGGAGGAGGAGTGCATGCTGTGTGACAGTGAAGCCGAATATGAGCACCTTCCCCGGGCACAGGCGGTGCCAAGCGGCCCCTAAGTTTGCCCAAATGGAAGCTCCGGAGGAGGAGTGCATGCTGCCTGACAGTGAAGCCGAATAGGAGCACCTTCCCCGGGCACAGGCGGTGCCAAGCGGCCCCTAAGTTTGCCCTAATGGAAGCTCCGGAGGAGGAGTGCGGGCGTGTGTCACACTTGGCCCGAATAGGAGCACCTTCCCCGGGCACAGACGGTGCCAAGCGGCCCCTAGGTTTGCCCTTATGGAAGCTCCGGAGGAGGAGGGCGGGCGTGTGTCACACTTGGCCCGAATAGGAGCACCTTCCCCGGGCACAGGCGGTGCCAAGCGGCCCCTAAGTTTGCCCAAATGGAAGCTCCGGAGGAGGAGTGCATGCTGCCTGACAGTGAAGCCGAATATGAGCACCTTCCCCGGGCACAGGCGGTGCCAAGTGGCCCCTAAGTTTGCCCAAATGGAAGCTCCGGAGGAGGAGTGCGGGCGTGTGTCACACTTGGCCCGAATATGAGCACCTTCCCCGGGCACAGGCGGTGCCAAGCGGCCCCTAAGTTTGCCCTTATGGAAGCTCCGGAGGATGAGTGCATGCTGTGTGACAGTGAAGCCGAATATGAGCACCTTCCCCGGGCACAGGCGGTGCCAAGCGGCCCCTAAGTTTACCCTCATGGAAGCTCCGGAGGAGGAGGGCGGGCGTGTGTCACACTTGGCCCGAATAGGAGCACCTTCCCCGGGCACGGACGGTGCCAAGCGGCCCCTAAGTTTGCCCAAATGGAAGCTCCGGAGGAGGAGTGCATGCTGCCTGACAGTGAAGCCGAATATGAGCACCTTCCCCGGGCACAGGCGGTGCCAAGTGGCCCCTAAGTTTGCCCAAATGGAAGCTCCGGAGGAGGAGTGCGGGCGTGTGTCACACTTGGCCCGAATATGAGCACCTTCCCCGGGCACAGGCGGTGCCAAGCGGCCCCTAAGTTTGCCCTTATGGAAGCTCCGGAGGATGAGTGCATGCTGTGTGACAGTGAAGCCGAATATGAGCACCTTCCCCGGGCACAGGCGGTGCCAAGCGGCCCCTAAGTTTACCCTCATGGAAGCTCCGGAGGAGGAGGGCGGGCGTGTGTCACACTTGGCCCGAATAGGAGCACCTTCCCCGGGCACGGACGGTGCCAAGCGGCCCCTAAGTTTGCCCAAATGGAAGCTCCGGAGGAGGAGTGCATGCTGCCTGACAGTGAAGCCGACTATGAGCACCTTCCCCGGGCACAGGCGGTGCCAAGCGGCCCCTAAGTTTGCCCTTATGGAAGCTCCGGAGGAGGAGGGCGGGCGTGTGTCACACTTGGCCCGAATAGGAGCACCTTCCCCGGGCACGGGCGGTGCCAAGCGGCCCCTAAGTTTGCCCTTATGGAAGCTCCGGAGGATGAGTGCATGCTGTGTGACAGTGAAGCCGAATAGGAGCACCTTCCCCGGGCACAGGCGGTGCCAAGCGGCCCCTAAGTTTGCCCTTATGGAAGCTCCGGAGGAGGAGGGCGGGCGTGTGTCACACTTGGCCCGAATAGGAGCACCTTCCCCGGGCACGGACGGTGCCAAGCGGCCCCTAAGTTTGCCCTTATGGAAGCTCCGGAGGAGGAGTGCATGCTGTGTGACAGTGAAGCCGAATAGGAGCACCTTCCCCGGGCACAGGCGGTGCCAAGCGGCCCCTAAGTTTGCCCAAATGGAAGCTCCGGAGGAGGAGTGCATGCTGTGTGACAGTGAAGCCGAATAGGAGCACCTTCCCCGGGCACAGACGGTGCCAAGCGGCCCCTAAGTTTGCCCAAATGGAAGCTCCGGAGGAGGAGTGCGGGCGTGTGTCACACTTAGCCCGAATAGGAGCACCTTCCCCGGGCACAGGCGGTGCCAAGCGGCCCCTAAGTTTGCCCAAATGGAAGCTCCGGAGGAGGAGTGCATGCTGTGTGACAGTGAAGCCGAATATGAGCACCTTCCCCGGGCACAGACGGTGCCAAGCGGCCCCTAAGTTTGCCCAAATGGAAGCTCCGGAGGAGGAGTGCATGCTGCCTGACAGTGAAGCCGACTATGAGCACCTTCCCCGGGCACAGGCGGTGCCAAGCGGCCCCTAAGTTTGCCCTTATGGAAGCTCCGGAGGAGGAGGGCGGGCGTGTGTCACACTTGGCCCGAATAGGAGCACCTTCCCCGGGCACAGACGGTGCCAAGCGGCCCCTAAATTTGCCCTTATGGAAGCTCCGGAGGAGGAGTGCATGCTGTGTGACAGTGAAGCCGAATAGGAGCACCTTCCCCGGGCACAGACGGTGCCAAGCGGCCCCTAAGTTTGCCCTTATGGAAGCTCCGGAGGAGGAGGGCGGGCGTGTGTCACACTTGGCCCGAATAGGAGCACCTTCCCCGGGCACAGACGGTGCCAAGCGGCCCCTAAGTTTGCCCTTATGGAAGCTCCGGAGGAGGAGTGCATGCTGTGTGACAGTGAAGCCGAATAGGAGCACCTTCCCCGGGCACAGACGGTGCCAAGCGGCCCCTAAATTTGCCCTTATGGAAGCTCCGGAGGAGGAGTGCATGCTGTGTGACAGTGAAGCCGAATAGGAGCACCTTCCCCGGGCACGGGCGGTGCCAAGCAGCCCCTAAGTTTGCCCAAATGGAAGCTCCGGAGGAGGAGTGCATGCTGCCTGACAGTGAAGCCGAATAGGAGCACCTTCCCCGGGCACAGGCGGTGCCAAGCGGCCCCTAAGTTTGCCCTTATGGAAGCTCCGGAGGAGGAGGGCGGGCGTGTGTCACACTTGGCCCGAATAAGAGCACCTTCCCCGGGCACAGGCGGTGCAAAGCGGCCCCTAAGTTTGCCCTTATGGAAGCTCCGGAGGAGGAGTGCGGGCGTGTGTCACACTTGGCCCGAATATGAGCACCTTCCCCGGGCACAGGCGGTGCCAAGCGGCCCCTAAGTTTGCCCTTATGGAAGCTCCGGAGGAGGAGTGCATGCTGTGTGACAGTGAAGCCGAATAGGAGCACCTTCCCCGGGCACAGGCGGTGCCAAGCGGCCCCTAAGTTTGCCCAAATGGAAGCTCCGGAGGAGGAGTGCGGGCGTGTGTCACACTTGGCCCGAATAGGAGCACCTTCCCCGGGCACAGACGGTGCCAAGCGGCCCCTAAGTTTGCCCAAATGGAAGCTCCAGAGGAGGAGTGCATGCTGCCTGACAGTGAAGCCGAATATGAGCACCTTCCCCGGGCACAGGCGGTGCCAAGCGGCCCCTAAGTTTGCCCAAATGGAAGCTCCAGAGGAGGAGTGCATGCTGCCTGACAGTGAAGCCGAATATGAGCACCTTCCCCGGGCACAGGCGGTGCCAAGCGGCCCCTAAGTTTGCCCAAATGGAAGCTCCGGAGGAGGAGTGCGGGCGTGTGTCACACTTGGCCCGAATAGGAGCACCTTCCCCGGGCACAGACGGTGCCAAGCGGCCCCTAAGTTTGCCCAAATGGAAGCTCCAGAGGAGGAGTGCATGCTGCCTGACAGTGAAGCCGAATAGGAGCACCTTCCCCGGGCACAGACGGTGCCAAGCGGCCCCTAAGTTTGCCCTTATGGAAGCTCCGGAGGAGGAGTGCATGCTGTGTGACAGTGAAGCCGAATATGAGCACCTTCCCCGGGCACGGGAGGTGCCAAGCGGCCCCTAAGTCTACCCTCATGGAAGCTCCGGAGGAGGAGGGCGGGCGTGTGTCACACTTGGCCCGAATAGGAGCACCTTCCCCGGGCACAGACGGTGCCAAGCGGCCCCTAAGTTTGCCCAAATGGAAGCTCCGGAGGAGGAGTGCGGGCGTGTGTCACACTTGGCCCGAATAGGAGCACCTTCCCCGGGCACAGACGGTGCCAAGCGGCCCCTAAGTTTTCCCAAATGGAAGCTCCGGAGGAGGAGTGCGGGCGTGTGTCACACTTGGCCCGAATAGGAGCACCTTCCCCGGGCACAGACGGTGCCAAGCGGCCCCTAAGTTTTCCCAAATGGAAGCTCCGGAGGAGGAGTGCGGGCGTGTGTCACACTTGGCCCGAATAGGAGCACCTTCCCCGGGCACAGGCGGCGCAAAGCGGCCCCTAAGTCGGTAAAGGTTGAAATAAGTAAATAAATACAAAAAGGACGAGGGGGGGAAAAAAAAGGCAAAAACTTATCAAATTCCCCCATTCATTTCAATGGGCTCGGCCGAATTGGGCTTGCGGGACCGCCGAGGGCACGCCGGAGGGCGGTTGAGTCGGTAAAAGTTGAAATAAATGAATAAATACAAAAAGGACGAGGGGGGGGGGAAAAAAAGGCAAAAACGTATAAAATTCCCCCATTCATTTCAATGGGCTCGGCCGAATTGGGCTTGCGGGACCGCCGAGGGCACGCCGGAGGGCGGTTGAGTCGGTAAAAGTTGAAATAAATGAATAAATACAAAAAGAACGAGGGGGGGAAAAAAGGCAAAAACGTATAAAATTCCCCCATTCATTTCAATGGGCTCGGCCGAATTGGGCTTGCGGGACCGCCGAGGGCACGCCGGAGGGCGGTTGAGTCGGTAAAAGTTGAAATAAATGAATAAATACAAAAAGAACGAGGGGGGGAAAAAAAAGGCAAAAACGTATAAAATTCCCCCATTCATTTCAATGGGCTCGGCCGAATTGGGCTTGCGGGACCGCCGAGGGCACGCCGGAGGGCGGTTGAGTCGGTAAAAGTTGAAATAAATGAATAAATACAAAAAGGACGAGGGGGGGAAAAAAAGGCAAAAACGTATAAAATTCCCCCATTCATTTCAATGGGCTCGGCTAAAATGGGCCTGCAGTACTGCCGAGAGGCCGCCGGAGGACGCCCTAGTAGGCAAACGTTGATCCCCACACACGAGGGGTCAGTTAGGCGACCAGGGGTAGCGTTTAGGTGACCAGGGGTAGCGTTTAGGCGACCAGGGGTAGCGTTTAGGTGACCAGGGGTAGCGTTTAGGCGACCAGGGGTAGCGTTTAGGCGACCAGGGGTAGCGTTTAGGCGACCAGGGGTAGCTTTTAGGCGACCAGGGGTAGCTTTTAGGCGACCAGGGGTAGCGTTTAGGCGACCAGGGGCGTTGCAGTTCCGCCGAATTGCATTAGGGGCGCTGCAGTAGGCAAACGTTCTTCCCCCCTAGTCAGAGGGTCATTTGCCTACTTCCCAGGTTTACCCGGGTTTTCCAAAACACCTGGGGCACATTTTCAGGGATCACGTTTTTAGAAACAAAAATATTCATAATTTCTTCTAAGTCCCCTTTCCAGCGGGGAACTTTGAAACATTGTATCCGACCACTGAAGGCTGTTGGCGGGCACGGCGCGGCAAACAGCCCGCACTCAGGCATGGAGCTCCGGGGAAAGTTGCCTAATTTCTTCTAAGTCCCCTTTCCAGCGGGGAACTTTGAAACATTGTATCCGACCGTGGAAGGCTGTTGGCGGGCGCGGCGCGGCTCATAGCCGGCCCTCGGGCACGGAGCTCCGGGTGAATTTTACAAATTTCTTCTAAGTCCCCTTTCCAGCGGGGAACTTTGAAACATTGTATCCGACCGTGGAAGGCTGTTGGCGGGCACGGCGCGGCTCATAGCCGGCCCTCGGGCACGGAGCTCCGGGTGAATTTTCACAAATTTCTTCTAAGTCCCCTTTCCAGCGGGGAACTTTCAAACATTGTATCCGACCACTGAAGGCTGTTGGCGGACGCGGCGCGGCTCACAGCCCGCCCTCAGGCACGGAGCTCCGGGTGAATTTGCCTCATTTCTTCTAAGTCCCCTTTCCAGCGGGGAACTTTGAAACATTGTATCCGACCACTGAAGGCTGTTGGCGGGCGCGGCGCGGCTCACAGCCCGCCCTCAGGCACGGAGCTCCGGGGAAATTTGCCTCATTTCTTCTAAGTCCCCTTTCCAGCGGGGAACTTTCAAACATTGTATCCGACCAAAGGAAGGCTGTTGGCGGGCGCGGCGCGGCTCATAGCCGGCCCTCGGGCACGGAGCTCCTGGTGAATTTTACAAATTTCTTCTAAGTCCCCTTTCCAGCGGGGAACTTTGAAACATTGTATCCGACCGTGGAAGGCTGTTGGCGGGCACGGCGCGGCTCATAGCCGGCCCTCGGGCACGGAGCTCCGGGTGAATTTTCACAAATTTCTTCTAAGTCCCCTTTCCAGCGGGGAACTTTGAAACATTGTATCCGACCGTGGAAGGCTGTTGGCGGGCACGGCGCGGCTCATAGCCGGCCCTCGGGCACGGAGCTCCGGGTGAATTTTCACAAATTTCTTCTAAGTCCCCTTTCCAGCGGGGAACTTTGAAACATTGTATCCGACCGTGGAAGGCTGTTGGCGGGCACGGCGCGGCTCATAGCCGGCCCTCGGGCACGGAGCTCCGGGTGAATTTTCACAAATTTCTTCTAAGTCCCCTTTCCAGCGGGGAACTTTGAAACATTGTATCCGACCGTGGAAGGCTGTTGGCGGGCACGGCGCGGCTCATAGCCGGCCCTCAGGCACGGAGCTCCGGGTGAATTTTCACCTCATTTCTTCTAAGTCCCCTTTCCAGCGGGGAACTTTGAAACATTGTATCCGACCGTGGAAGGCTGTTGGCGGGCACGGCGCGGCTCATAGCCGGCCCTCGGGCACGGAGCTCCGGGTGAATTTTCACAAATTTCTTCTAAGTCCCCTTTCCAGCGGGGAACTTTGAAACATTGTATCCGACCGTGGAAGGCTGTTGGCGGGCACGGCGCGGCTCATAGCCGGCCCTCGGGCACGGAGCTCCGGGTGAATTTTCACAAATTTCTTCTAAGTCCCCTTTCCAGCGGGGAACTTTGAAATATTGTATCCGACCGTGGAAGGCTGTTGGCGGGCGCGGCGCGGCTCATAGCCGGCCCTCAGGCACGGAGCTCCGGGTGAATTTTCACAAATTTCTTCTAAGTCCCCTTTCCAGCGGGGAACTTTGAAACATTGTATCCGACCGTGGAAGGCTGTTGGCGGGCACGGCGCGGCTCATAGCCGGCCCTCGGGCACGGAGCTCCGGGTGAATTTTCACAAATTTCTTCTAAGTCCCCTTTCCAGCGGGGAACTTTGAAACATTGTATCCGACCGTGGAAGGCTGTTGGCGGGCGCGGCGCGGCTCATAGCCGGCCCTCAGGCACGGAGCTCCGGGTGAATTTTCACAAATTTCTTCTAAGTCCCCTTTCCAGCGGGGAACTTTGAAACATTGTATCCGACCGTGGAAGGCTGTTGGCGGGCACGGCGCGGCTCATAGCCGGCCCTCAGGCACGGAGCTCCGGGTGAATTTTCACCTCATTTCTTCTAAGTCCCCTTTCCAGCGGGGAACTTTGAAACATTGTATCCGACCGTGGAAGGCTGTTGGCGGGCACGGCGCGGCTCATAGCCGGCCCTCGGGCACGGAGCTCCGGGTGAATTTTTACAAATTTCTTCTAAGTCCCCTTTCCAGCGGGGAACTTTGAAACATTGTATCCGACCGTGGAAGGCTGTTGGCGGGCACGGCGCGGCTCATAGCCGGCCCTCGGGCACGGAGCTCCGGGTGAATTTGCCTCATTTCTTCTAAGTCCCCTTTCCAGCGGGGAACTTTGAAACATTGTATCCGACCACTGAAGGCTGTTGGCGGGCGCGGCGCGGCTCACAGCCCGCCCTCAGGCACGGAGCTCCGGGGAAATTTGCCTCATTTCTTCTAAGTCCCCTTTCCAGCGGGGACCTTTCAAACATTGTATCCGACCACTGAAGGCTGTTGGCGGACGCGGCGCGGCTCACAGCCCGCCCTCAGGCACGGAGCTCCGGGGAAATTTGCCTCATTTCTTCTAAGTCCCCTTTCCAGCGGGGAACTTTCAAACATTGTATCCGACCACTGAAGGCTGTTGGCGGGCGCGGCGCGGCTCACAGCCCGCACTCAGGCACGGAGCTCCGGGGAAATTTGCCTCATTTCTTCTAAGTCCCCTTTCCAGCGGGGACCTTTCAAACATTGTATCCGACCACTGAAGGCTGTTGGCGGACGCGGCGCGGCTCACAGCCCGCCCTCAGGCACGGAGCTCCGGGGAAATTTGCCTCATTTCTTCTAAGTCCCCTTTCCAGCGGGGACCTTTCAAACATTGTATCCGACCACTGAAGGCTGTTGGCGGACGCGGCGCGGCTCACAGCCCGCCCTCAGGCACGGAGCTCCGGGGGAATTTGCCCCCTCATTTCTTCTAAGTCCCCTTTAGGCGACCAGGGGTTGACAATTTAGGTGACCAGGGGTTGACAATTTAGGCGACCAGGGGTGACTTTTAGGCGACCAGGGGTGAGGTTTAGGCGACCAGGGGTGAGGTTTAGGCGACCAGGGGTAGCGTTTAGGCGACCAGGGGCGTTGCAGTTCCGCCGAATTGCATTAGGGGCGCTGCAGTAGGCAAACGTTTTTCCCCCTAGTCAGAGGGTCATTTGCCTACTTCCCAGGTTTACCCGGGTTTTCCAAAACACCTGGGGCACATTTTTAGGAACCACGTTTTTAGAAACAAAAATTCTTCTATGTCCACCTCCGTGAAAGAAATTGCCCAATGGTTCCCGCGGAAGAGAGCTGCCAGGCGGACGCATACTGCAATAACGGCCGCCCTGGCGCTCTGGTGGATGTTATCCTCGAAATTTCTTCTATGTGCCCATTCCAGCGGGCAACTTGCGAACAATGGTGTCCGACCATGGAAGGCTGTTGGCGGACGCGGCGCGGCTCACAGCCCGCCCTCAGGCACGGAGCTCCGGGGGAATTTTCCCCTCATTTCTTCTAAGTCCCCATTCCAGCGGGGAGCTTGCAAACGTGGTATCCGACCACTGAAGGCTGTTGGCGGGCACGGCCCCACCAGCGCAACACGGCACTTCCTATGACTCGGGTCCGACGCAGGAGGAGCGGTCCTCCCGGCCCCGCCACACGGCACTTCCTATGACTCGGGTCCGACGCAGGAGGAGCGGTCCTCCCGGCCCCGCCACACGGCACTTCCTATGACTCGGGTCCGACGCAGGAGGAGCGGTCCTCCCGGCCCCGCCACACGGCACTTCCTATGACTCGGGTCCGACGCAGGAGGAGCGGTCCTCCCGGCCCCGCCACACGGCACTTCCTATGACTCGGGTCCGACGCAGGAGGAGCGGTCCTCCCGGCCCCACCACCGCCACACGGCACTTCCCATGACCCGGGTCCGACGCAGGAGGAGCGGTCCTCCCGGCCCCACCGCAACACACACAACCACTGACCGATTGGCAATCATGACCCGCCATCGGAGGGCCCCTGCCGGCCCCGGCCTCGCGCCGGGGTGTTCGGGTGGACGGTTCCTTCGGCCTGCGGGTCGACCTCTGAGCGTTGGCCGGCACCGCAGCACCGCAGCACACACATAACCACTGACCTATTGGCAATCATGACCCGCCATCGGAGGGCCCCTGCCGGCCCCGGCCTCGCGCCGGGGTGTTCGGGTGGACGGTTCCTTCGGCCTGCGGGTCGACCTCTGAGCGTTGGCCGGCACCGCAGCACACACATAACCACTGACCGATTGGCAATCATGACCCGCCATCGGAGGGCCCCTGCCGGCCCCGGCCTCGCGCCGGGGTGTTCGGGTGGACGGTTCCTTCGGCCTGCGGGTCGACCTCTGAGTGTTGGCCGGCACCGCAGCACACACATAACCACTGACCGATTGGCAATCATGACCCGCCATCGGAGGGCCCCTGCCGGCCCCGGCCTCGCGCCGGGGTGTTCGGGTGGACGGTTCCTTCGGCCTGCGGGTCGACCTCTGCGCGTTGGCCGGCACTTCCCTACCGTTACCCACCCCACCCCTGGGGTTGTGACAAAACGGCACTTCCTATGACTCGGGTCCGACGCAGGAGGAGCGGTCCTCCCGGCCCATCTCGCACCCACACCCTGACATATACTGCACCACACCAACCACTGACCGATTGGCAAGCATGACCCGCCATCGGAGGGCCCCTGCCGGCCCCGGCCTCGCGCCGGGGTGTTCGGGTGGACGGTTCCTTCGGCCTGCGGATCGACCTCTAGCGCACCAACCAGCGCGAAACCGCTTTCGTCGCGAGACCGAGACGACCCTGTCGCGTGCCCGTCGGCCACACGGGCCCAGAGATGTCCTACACGGGAGTTCCGCCGCGCTCGCGGGTGCCCCGCCACGAGAGGGGTGCGGGAGCCCAGGCCCGCGTCAGCCGAGCGGTCCTTTCCGAAAAAGCATGTTTCTCAAACCCTACCGGCGTCTGTCAGAAGACGCCGCCTCCGAGTGCGTGTTGCGGTCGCGGGCGTGCGGGCGGCTCCGGCTCCCTCCCGCGACTGACCGCCACGCGGTAACGCGGCCTCTACGGACCGAGTACATACCGAGGCCCAGCCGACTTCCTCACCGCGCACGGGGGCTGAATCGGAAATTTCGGTAGCCCACGTCCGAAAAAAAATGAAAGAAACGAGGGAGGCTGGGGTGCCGCCGGGGGTAACCCCGCGGGAGGCCGTCTCCCGCGGGCGCCGCCCGGTCCCCGCGCCCGGCTCCCCGCTCAGCTCCGGTTCCAATGCAAGAAACACAGACCGCCGGACGCGAGGGCTACCTGGTTGATCCTGCCAGTAGCATATGCTTGTCTCAAAGATTAAGCCATGCAAGTCTAAGTACACACGGTTCCGATACAGTGAAACTGCGAATGGCTCATTAAATCAGTTATGGTTCCTTTGATCGCTCCACCGTTACTTGGATAACTGTGGCAATTCTAGAGCTAATACATGCAAACGAGCGCCGACCCGTCTCCGCGGGGACGCGCGCATTTATCAGACCCAAAACCCACGCGGGTTCGGTTTGCCGCGGTGCAGCGGGCCCGCCGGCTTTCACAGCCGGCGGGCTGTCGGTCTCCGCGGTGCCGCCGGCCCGGCCCCCCCTTTGGTGACTCTAGATAACGCCCGAGCCGATCGCCGGCCCCCCCGCGGCGGCGACGTCTCATTCGAATGTCTGCCCTAT